>NC_084736.1:33833051-33910551 GCF_033978785.1 Entelurus aequoreus | reverse complement strand
TATATATATATATATATATATATATATATATATATATATATATATATATATATATATATATATATATATATATATATATATATATATATATATATATGTATATCTCTCCTTCTCACCCCGGTGGGTGGTATCTGTGTCATCCTCAAGCTCGGGTTCTCTACCAGAGGCCTGGGAGTTTGAGAGTTCTGCACAGTATCTTGGCTGTTCCTAGGACTGCGCTCTTCTGTACTGAGGCTTCAGATGTTGTTCCTGGGATCTGTTGGAGCCACTCTCCCAGTTTGGAGGTTACTGCCCCGAGCGCCCCCACTACCACGGGGACCACGCTAGCCTTGACCTTCCACATCCGTTCCAGCTGCTCTTTCAACCCTTGGTACTTCTCCAGTTTCTCGTGTTCCTTCTTCCTGATGTTGGCGTCAGCTGGGATTGCCACATCTATCACCACCACCCTTTTCTGCTCTTTGTCCACCACCAATATGTCCGGTTGGTTAGCCAGGAGCTGTTTGTCAGTCTGGAAGCTGAAGTCCCACTTAACCTTGGCCTTGTTGTTCTCAGCCACCATTCTGTGGTATGGCCCATTGGGATTTGGGTACTTCTATTCCATACTGGTTGCAGATGTTCCTGTATATTATCCCAGCCACTTGGTTGTGCCTCTCCATGTGCGCTGACCCAACTAGCATCTTACACCCTGCTACTATGTGCTGGACTGTCTCAGGGGCTTCTTTGCTCAGTCTGCATCTTGGTTCTGATCTACTCTGGTAGATCCTGGATATATATGTATATATATATATATATATATATATATATATATATATATATATATATATATATATATATATATATATATATATATATATATATATACGGGTACAAGCAGCCAAAATGAGTTTCCTCTGCCGGGTGGCGGGGCTCTCCCTTAGAGATAGGGTGAGAAGCATATATATATATATATATATATGCACGACTGGGTAAGACAAAATAGATTGAATGTGATGAAAGGATCATTTTGACTTTGGACGATAAAAAAATGAATCATTTGTTCTGAAAGGAGGAAGACTTTTTATTACAGGGAAAGTTAGTTTAATGAATCCATAATTAAAAAAATCATTTACAATACCCAAAGTGAGCCATGGTTGTTCTCCAACTGCTGGATTTATTGTTCAACTTTCTTTCATAAGTCAAACGATGGCGCATACAACTCCTTCAACATGTATTATAATATGTCAGCTTTCTTACATTATTCATGCTCAATAAGAAGGAAAAACATGTCTGACATTGGAAACTTGTACTGAATATTTGTTTGTTATTGTGACACATAGATCGTAAACTTGTACTGAATATTTGTTTGTTATTGTGACACATAGATCCTAACTTGTACTGAATATGTTTTTGTTATTGTGATACATAGATCGTAAACTTGTACTGAATATTTGTTTGTTATTGTGACACATAGATCATAAACTTGTACTGAATATTTGTTTGTTATTGTGACACATAGATTGTAAACTTGTATTAAATATTTGTTTGTTATTGTGACACATAGATCGTAAACTTGTATTGAATGTTTGTTTGTTTTTGTGACACATAGATCGTAACTTGTACTGAATATTTGTTTGTTATTGTGACACATAGATCATAAACTTGTACTGAATATTTGTTTGTTATTGTGACACATAGATCGTAAACTTGTATTGAATGTTTGTTTGTTTTTGTGACACATAGATCGTAAACTTGTATTGAATATTTGTTTGTTATTGTGACACATAGATCGTAAACTTGTATTGAATATTTGTTTGTCATTGTGACACATAGATCGTAAACTTGTAAAAAATATTTGTTTGTTATTGTGACACATAGATCGCAAACTTGTACTGAATATTTGTTTGTTATTGTGACACATAGATCGTAAACTTGTACTGAATATTTGTTTGTTATTGTGACACATAGATCGTAAACTTGTACTGAATATTTGTTTGTTATTGTGACACATAGATCGTAAACTTGTATTGGATATTTGTTTGTTACTGTGACACATACAGTAGATTGTAAACTTGTACTGAATATTTGTTTGTTTTTGTGACACATTGATCGTAAACTTGTACTGAATATTTGTTTGTTATTGTGACACACAGATCATAAACTTGTACTGAATATTTGTTTGTTATTGTGACACATAGATTGTAAACTTGTATTAAATATTTGTTTGTTATTGTGACACATAGATCGTAAACTTGTACTGAATATTTGTTTGTTATTGTGACACATAGATCGTAAACTTGTATTAAATGTTTGTTTGTTTTTGTGACACATAGATCATAAACTTGTATTGAATATTTGTTTGTTATTGTGACACATAGATCGTAAACTTGTAAAAAATATTTGTTTGTGTTTGTGACACATAGATCATAAACTTGTATTGGATATTTGTTTGTTACTGTGACACATAGATCGTAAACTTGTACTGAATATTTGTTTGTTATCGTGACACATAGATCGTAAACTTGTACTGAATATTTGTTTGTTATCGTGACACATAGATCGTAAACTTGTATTGAATATTTGTTTGTTACTGTGACACATAGATCGTAAACTTGTATTTAATGTTTGTTTGTTATTGTGACACATAGATCGTAAACTTGTACTGAATATTTGTTTATAATTGTGACACAGATCGTAAACTTGTATTGAATATTTGTTTGTTATTGTGACACATAGATCGTAAACTTGTAATAAATATTTGTTTATTATTGTGACACATAGATCGTAAACTTGTGTTGGATATTTGTTTGTTTTTGTGACACATAGTTTGTAAACTTGTACTGAATATTTGTTTGTTATCGTGACACATAGATCGTAAACTTGTAATAAATATTTGTTTGTTATCGTGACACATAGATCGTAAACTTGTAATAAATATTTGTTTGTTATTGTGAGACATAGATCGTAAACTTGTAATAAATATTTGTTTGTTATTGTGACACATAGATCATAAACTTGTACTGAATATTTGTTTGTTATTGTTTCACATAGATCGTAAACTTGTACTAACTATTTTTTTGTTACTGTGATACATAGATCGTAAACTTGTATTAAATATTTGTTTGTTATTGTGACACATAGATCCTAAACTTGTATTGGATGTCACAATAACAAACAAATATTTAATACAAGTTTACAATCTATGTGTCACAGTAACACACAAATATTCAATACAAGTTCACGATCTATGTGTAGGATGGTGTTCCTGGGATTAAAGGCCTCACCTTTTCTCCTCCAAACATATTGCTGGGTATTGTGGCCCAACAGCTAAATTTTTGTTTCATCTGACCACAGAACTTTCCTCCAGAAGGTCTTATCTTTGTCCATGTGATGTCAGATGAAACAAAAATGGATCTGTTTGGCCACAATACCCAGCAATATGTTTGGAGGAGAAAAGGTGAGGCCTTTAATCCCAGGAACACCATACCTACCATCAAGCATGGTGGTGGTAGTATTATGCTCTGGGCCTGTTTTGCTGCCAATGGAACTGGTGCTTTACAGAGAGTAAATGGGACAATGAAAAAGGAGGATTACCTCCAAATTCTTCAGGACAACCTAAAATCATCAGCCCGGAGGTTGGGTCTTGGGCACAGTTGGGTGTTCCAACAGGACAATGACCCCAAACACACATCAAAAGTGGTAAAGGAATGACTAAATCAGGCTGGAATGAAGGTTTAAGAATGGTCTTCCCAAAGACCTGACTTAAACGTGTGGACAATGCTGAAGAAACAAGTCCATGTCAGAAAACCAACACATTTAGCTGAACTGCACCTGCAGCTTGTGGATGGCTACCAAAAGCGCCTTATTGCGGTGAAACTTGCCAAGGGACATGTAAGCAAATATTAACATTGCTGTATGTATACTTTTGACCCATCAGATTTGCTCACATTTTCAGTAGACCCATAATAAATTCATAAAAGAAGCAAACTTCAGGAATGTTTTTTGTGACCAACAAGTATGTGCTCCAATCACTCTATCACAAAACAAACAAGAGTTGTAGAAATGATTGGAAAGTATATATATATATACACACACACTATACTGAGTTTTAAATTACTTAATCATTTTATGTTATGATTTCAATCAGAGGACAAATGCAGTAAAAATATTCCAAATGAAAGAGAATTTGTGCTTTTATTTTGGAACTTTGGTCAAAGTTTTCAGTGCTTTGGCAAAAAGAGTTGAACAATTTACTGTTGGAGTTGTTTGAAAGCCTGGAGAAACGGAGACCCTCTCAAAATATTAAAGGAATTTCTCTCATAGAAAATAAGGATTTGACTGAAAATTGGGAATTTGGGGCAGTGTTAAATTGTTTTTGTCGTCGAATATTCTGCATGAGTTCCATGTTTTTGTCGATAAATGATATCACCATACAACTTTTCCACTTCCGATACGGTCAAGATATCAGAGCCTTGCGTCTTGGCTGATATGATATCAGCAGGAATCAAACATGTGTTGTTTAGTTGTGTGGTGTGTTAGAAAAGGTTTGGTCATTCAAGGAACATATTGATCATTATTTGTATCTCAAATATAGATGTGTGCTATCATTAAGTTGAAGTGGTGTGGGAATTGTTTTTTGTCACACCTAGTCGTCAAAATAATTCATGAAATCACACTCATGACAGAATAAGCTGAATGATGCAGACCCGTTCGTTACTGGATACTTTTTAATATGCTTCTGCCTTGGAGAATTTGTATGTGTAAGTAATTTAAACATTTGTTTATAATTACAGATGTAACGTTTTTTATTGTTCAATGATTATTACCTAATTCTAGCTTGTGTGCTATTGAGTGCTTAGCTGCTGTGTAGCTGCTAGCTCCTAGTCGCCTATAGCCTAGCATGTTTACCTTTTGGTAAATGACTTAAGTAAAATAGAAGAAATTGTGTGTTTATTGGAGGATATTTAGATGTTAACTGTCTGTCATCTTTGTACATCCATCTATCATATCGATTGTTTACAATTAGAATTGTATTCATGATTTGTTGTTTACTATTACAACTTTATTTATGACTGTCTATTACAATTAGATCTGTATTCATTAATGCTTACAATTGGAACATTACTCATTAATTTTGATTAAAATTAGTTTTTTTTATTCATTAATGTTGTTTACAATTAGAACTTTATTAATATTTTTTTTTCCATCTAGGTTTACTAATATAACTTTATTCATAAATGTTGTTTATAATTAGAACTAAATTCATGAATGTTGTTGGCAATTAGAACTTTATTCATGGATGTTGTTAACAATTAGAAACATATTCATGCATGTTGTTTAAAATTAGAACTTTATTCATGAATGTTGTTTACAATTAGAACTTTATTCATGAATGTTGTTTAAAATCAGAACTTTATTCATGAATGTTGTTTACAATTAGAACTTTATTCATGAATGTTGTTTAAAATCAGAACTTTATTCATGAATGTTGTTTACATTAGAAATGTATTCATACATGTTGTTTACAATTAGAACATTATTCATGCATTTTTACAAATAGATCCTTATTCATTAATTTTTACATTTAGAACTTTATTCATGAATGTTTACATTTAGTGCTCCTTTCATTTAAGTTGTTTGCATTTAGAAATGTATTCATGAATGTTGTTTACAATTAAAACTGTATTTATGAATGTTGTTGACAATTAGATTTTTATTCATTAATGTTTACACTTAGAACATTCTTCATTATTGTTGTTTACAATTAGAAATGTATTCACAAATGTATACAATTAGAACTTTATTCATGAATGTTGTTTACATTTAGAGATGTATTCATGAATTGTTTTACAATTAGAACTTTATTCATGAATATTGTTGACAATTCGATTTTTTATTTTTTAATGTTTACAAGTAGAACGTTCTTCATTAATGTTGTTTCCAATTAGATTGTTATTCATTAATGTTGTTTACAATTAGAACGTTATTCATCCATGTTGTTTACAATTAGAACTTTATTGACATATGTATACATTTAGAAATGTATTCATGAATGTTGTTAACAATTAGAACTTTTTTCATGAATGTTTATGAAAATTTGATTTTTATTAAATAATGTTT
Source organism: Entelurus aequoreus (assembly GCF_033978785.1). NCBI lineage: Eukaryota > Metazoa > Chordata > Actinopteri > Syngnathiformes > Syngnathidae > Entelurus > Entelurus aequoreus. The sequence goes on along the minus strand of NC_084736.1, from coordinate 33,904,455 downwards.
ACAATTAGAACTTTATTCATGAAGGTTGTTTACAATTACAAATGTATTATTTAATGTTGTTTACAGTTATAACTTTATTCATGAATGTGATTGAAAATTAGATATTTATTAATGAATGTTGTTTACAATTAGAACTTTATTCATGAATGTTGTTTACAAGTAGAACTTTATTCACAAATGTTGTTTACAATTAGAACTGTATTCATCGATGTTGTTTATAATTAGTACTTTATTCATCGATGTGGTTTACAATTAGTACTTTATTCATAAATGTTGTTGACAATTACAACTTTATTCATGAATGTTGTTGACAATTAGAACTTTATTCATGAATGTTGTTTACAAATATAACTTTATTAAAGTATTGTCTTTAAAATTCAAACTTTATTCACAATTGTTGTTTACAATTAAAACTTTATTCATGAATGTTGTGTCATGATCCGTGGTCTGATTCATGTTTTTGTATTTTCTGTTAGTTTTGGACTCCTTTAGTTCCCGTTTGTGCACCTCTGAGTTTGTTTTGGTTGCCATGGTTGCTCATTGTGTTCACCTGTCTCTGATTAGTGTTCGCCCGCTCACCTGCTACCCGAGCACTAATAAGAGGCATTATTTAAGCCTGCCTTTGCCAGTCAGTCGGCCTGGCGTCATTGTTTGCTTCATGCTCTTGTCACATACGTTTGCTTGTCTGCTAGCCTATGCTAAGTTAGCTTCGAGTGCGATTGGCACGTGTTTTCTTTCAACTTGTTTTCTGTTCTTGGTGGTGCTTTGATTTTTGTCAAGAATAAACCATGCTCCTACCTGCAAGTCTTGTCCGGAGTGATCCATTTGCATCCCGGGGGAACGAACCTCGCAGCAAGCTGCAACCCCGTCGTGACATGTTGTTTATATTTAGAACGTTATTTACTAATTTTCTTCGGAATTAGACTTTTATTCATGAATTTTCTTTACATTTAGAACTTTTTTCATGAATGTTGTTTACAATTAGAACGTTCTTCATGAATATTATTTACAATTAGAACATTATTCATGAATTTTTACAAATAGATTTTTCTTCATTAATGTTGTTTACAATTATAACTCTATTCATGAATGTTGTTTACAAATATAACTTTATTGACAAATGTTGTTTACAATTAGAAATGTATTCATGAATGTTGTTTACAATTATAACTTTATTCATGAATGTCCTTGAAAATTAGAACTTTATTCATGAATGTTTACAATTAGAACTTTATTAATGAATGTTTACAATTATAACTTTATTCACAAATGTTTACAATTATAACTTTATTCATAAATGTTGTTTACAATTATAAATTCATTCATGAATGTTGTTTACAATTAGATTTTTATTCATTAAAGTTTACAATTAGAACATTCTTAATTAATGTGGTTTACAATTAGAAATGTTTTCATGAATGTTGTTTACAATTACAACTTTCACAAATGTTTACAATTGGAACTTTATTCACAAATGTTTACAATTACAACATTATTCATGAATATTGTTTACAATTAGAAATGTATTCACAGATTTTATTTACAACTAGAAGTTTATTCATGAATGTTTTTACAATTAGATTTTTATTCATTAATGTTTACAATTAGAACATTCTTAATTAATGTGGTTTACAATTAGAAATGTATTCATGAATGTTGTTTACAATTATAACTTTATTCACAAATGTTTACAATTATAACGTATTCATGAATGTTGTTTACATTTAGAAATGTATTAATGAATGTTATTGATAATTCAATTTTCATTCATTAATGTTTACAATTAGAACGTTCTTCATTAATGTTGTTTACAATTAGATTTGTATTTATTAATGTTGTTTACAATTAGAAATGTATTCATGAATGTTGTTTACAATTATAACTTTAATCATGAATGTCGTTGAAAATTAGAACTTTATTAATGAATGTTTGCAATTAGAACTTTATTCATGAATATTGTTTACAAGTAGAACTTTATTCACAAATGTTTACAATTAGAACTTTATTCATAAATGTTGCTTACAATTATAACTTTATTCATGAATGTTGTTTACAATTAGATTTTTATTCATTAATGTTTACAATTAGAACGCTCTAAATTAATGTGGTTTACAATTAGAAATGTATTCATGAATGTTGTTTACAATTATAAGTTTATTCACAAATGTTTACAATTATAACTTATTCATGGATGTTGTTTACATTTAGAAATGTATTAATGAATGTTATTGACAATTAGATTTTTATTCATTAATGTTTACAATTAGAACGTTCTTCATTAATGTTGTTTACAATTAGATTTGTATTTATTAATGTTGTTTACAATTATAACTTTATTCATGAATGTTGTTTACAATTAGATTTTTATTCATTAAAGGCCTACCGAAACCCACCACTACCGACCACGCAGTCTGATAGTTTATATATCAATGATGAAATCTTAACATTGCAACACATGCCAATACGGCCGGGTTAACTTATAAAGTGCAATTTTAAATTTCCCGCGAAACTTCCGGTTGAAAACGTCTATGTATGATGACGTATGCGCGTGACGTCAAACGTTGAAACGGAATTATTCGGACGCCATTGAATCCAATACAAAAAAGCTCTGTTTTCATCTCAAAATTCCACAGTATTCTGGACATCTGTGTTGGTGAATCTTTTGCAATTTGTTTAATGAACAATGAAGACTGCAAAGAAGAAAGTTGTAGGTGGGATCGGTGTATTAGCGGCGGACTACAGCAACACAACTAGGAGGACTTTGAGATGGATAGCAGACGCGCTAGCCGCCGACCTCACCTTGACTTCCTCCGTCTCCGGGCTGCATCTATGATCGGGTGAAGTCCTTCGTCGCTCCGTCGATCGCTGGAACGCAGGTGAGCATGGGTGTTGATGAGCAGATGAGGGCTGGCTGGCGTAGGTGGATAGCTAATGTTTTTAGCATAGCTCTGTGAGGTCCAGTTGCTAAGTTAGCTTCAATGGCATCATTAGCAACAGTATTGTTAAACTTCGCCAGGCTGGAAAGCATTAACCGTGTAGTTACAGGTCCATGGTTTAATAGTATTGTTGATTTTCTGTCTATCCTTCCAGTCAGGGGTTTATTTCTTTTGTTTCTATATGCATTTAAGCCCGATGCTATCACGTTAGCTCCATAGCTAAAGAGCTTCGCCGATGTATTGTCGTGGAGATAAAAGTCACTGTGAATGTCCATTTCGCGTTCTCGACTCTCATTTTCAAGAGGATATAGTATCCGAGGTGGTTTAAATTACAAATCCGTGATCCACAATAGAAAAAGGAGAAAGTGTGGAATCCAATCAACCAGCTTGTACCTAAGTTACGGTTAGAGCGAAAAAAGATACGTCCTGCACTGCACTCTAGTCCTTCACTCTCACGTTCCTCGCTCAAATTAATGGGGTAATCGTCGCTTTCTCGGTCCGAATCGCTCTCGCTGCATTAAAAACAATGGGGAAATGTGAGGAGCCTTTCAACCTGCGATGTCACGCTACTTCCGGTACAGGCAAGGCTTTTTTTTATCAGCGACCAAAAGTTGCGAACTTTATCGTCGATGTTCTCTACTAAATCCTTTCAACAAAAATATGGCAATATCGCGAAATGATCAAGTATGACACATAGAATGGATCTGCTATCCCCGTTTAAATAAAAACATTTAATTTCAGTAGGCCTTTAATGTTTACAATTAGAACGCTCTAAATTAATGTGGTTTACAATTAGAAATGTATTCATGAATGTTGTTTACAATTACAACTTTATTCACAAATGTTTACATTTGGAACTTTATTCATGAATGTTGTTTACAATTAGAACTTTATTCACAAATGTTATTTACAACTAGAAGTTTATTCATGAATGTTTTTACAATTAGAACGTCCTTAATTAATGTGGTTTACAATTAGAAATGTATTCATGAATGTTGTTTACAATTACAACTTTATTCACAAATGTTAACATTTATAACTTATTCATGAATGTTGTTTACATTTAGAACTGTATTAATGAATGTTATTGACAATTTGATTTTTATTCATTAATGTTGTTTACAATTAGATTTGTATTTATTAATGTTGTTTACAATTAGAACTTTATTCATGAATGTTGTTTACAATTAGAACTTTATTCACAAATGTTGTTTACAATTAGAAGTGTATTCCATCCATCCATCCATCTTATTCCGCTTATCAGAGGTCGAGTCGCGGGGGCAGCAGCCTAAGCAGGGAAGCCCAGACTTTCCTCTCCCCAACCACTTCGTCCAGCTCTTCCCGAGGCGTTCCCAGGCCAGCGGGGAGACATAGTCTTCCCAACGTGTCCTGGGTCTTTCCCGTGGCCTCCTACCGGTCGAACGTGCCCTAAACACCTCCCTAGGGAGGCATTCGGGTGGCATCCTGACCAGATGCCCGAACCACCTTATCTGGCTCCTCTCGATGTGGAGGAGCAGCGGCTTTACTTTGAGCTCCTCCTGGATGGCAGAGCTTCTCACCCTATCTCTAAGGGCGAGCCCTGCCACCCGGCGGAGGAAACTCATTTCGGCCGCTTGTACCCGTGATCTTGTCTTTTCGGTCATAACCCAAAGCTCATGTCCGTAATGAGGATGGGAACGTAGATCGACCGGTAAATTGAGAGCTTTGCCTTCTGGCTCGTAGACTGCTGAATATGTCCAATATTGACTTTGGTACTTTATGCTGGCTGGTGGACTTTCTCACCTCAAGATCACAGAGGACCCGTGTTAATAGCACAATGTCTAACGCTCGCTTATGCTCCACAGGATCACCCTAGGGACGGGTCCTGTCCCCCCTGCTGTTTGTACTGTATACAAATGACTGTCAGAGCACACTTCAGTCAAGGTACATCACTAAGTTTGCCGATTATTCGGTCAGAGTCAGCCTCCTGCAGGACAAAGAGTCAGACCACGGTCCTGTTTTGGAGAACTTCATCAAATGGTGCGATGATTCGTACCTGGAGCTTAATTGCGATAAAACGAAGGAGATGTACATTGACATTCGCTGTGATCCCCTGCCAAAGCACCCATTCTCATAATGGCTCTGCTGTTGAGATAGTCCGTGAATACAAGTATCTAGGCACAATTTTAGACAGTAAATTGACCTTTGATGCCAACACTGACCGTATTTGCAAAAAGGCCAATCAGAGGCTGCTTTTCTTGAGGAGACTGAGTGGCTTTCAGGTTGATAGGACACTGATGAGGATGTTCTATTCATCTTGTATCGAGTCTATTTTAACTTATTCTATCACTTCCTGGTTTGGTAACCTCAGTGTGGCCAATAAAAACAGACTAGGTGGTATAATCAAGGTGTGCCAAAAGACCATAGGCACTACCTTGAACCCCCTGAACCAGATCTATCAGGCCAGAGTCATCCAGAAGGCAAAGGCCATTCTGGTCAACCCTCAGCACCCTCTCTTCCCAGAGTTTAGACTCTTGCCCTCAGGATGCAGGTACGCCCCTAGTAATAGAAAAGCCAAAAACAACAGATACATAAGATCCTTTGTTCCCTCAGCTGTTGATTTTATAAATGAGCTTCTTAAACAAGCATAGCTGCTATGCAGTCACTTTAGTGGGAAGCGATGTGTGTTGATTAGTTTTTATTGTATTACAAATGCTTTTAGTTTTTAGCTCAATGCCTTCATGATGGTTTGTATGTTGTATGTATTTTATGTATTTGTACCTTGTTTTACTGTTGTATCTTGTTTTCACTGTTGTACCTCGTTTTCACTGTTTTACCTTGTTTTTACTGTTGAACCTTGTTTTAATGACTACTGCTGCAAACCAAATTGCCCCTCGGGGACAATAACGATTTTCTAAGTCTAAGTCTAAGCTCCTTCTTCACCACAATGGATCGATACAGCGTCCGCATTACTGAATACGCCGCACCGATCCACCTGTCGATCTCACAATCCACTCTTCCCTCACTCGTGAACAAGACTCCCAGGTACTTGAACTCCTCCATTTGGGGCAGGGTCTCCTCCCCAACCCGGAGATGGCACTCCACCCTTTTCCGGGCGGGAAGCATGGACTCGGACTTGGAGGTGCTGGTTCTCATCCCAGTCGCTTCACACTTGGCTGCAAAACGATCCAGTGAGAGCTGAAGATAATGGCTAGATGAAACCATCAGGACCACATAATCTGCAAAAAGCAGAGACCTAATCCTGCAGCCACCAAACCGGATCCCCTCAACGCCCTGACTGCGCCTCAAAATTCTGTCCATAAAAGTTATGAACGGATTCAGTGACAAAGGGCAGCCTTGGCGGAGTCCAACCCTCACTGGAAAGGTGTCCGACTTACTGCCGGCAATGCGGACCAAACTCTGACACTGATCGTACAGGGAGCGGACCGCCACAATCAGACAGTCTGATACCCCATACTCTCTGAGCACTCCCCACAGGACTTCCCGAGGGACACGGTCGAATGCCTTCTTCAAGTCCACAAAGCACATGTAGACTGGTTGGGCAAACTCCCATGCACCCTCAAGGACCCTGCCGAGAGTATAGAGCTGGTCCACAGTTCCACGAACAGGACGAAAACCACACTGTTCCTCCTGAATCCGAGGTTCAACTATCCGGCGTAGCCTCCTCTCCAGTACACCTGAATAGACCTTACTGGGAAGGCTGAGGAGTGTGATTCCACGATAGTTGGAACACACCCTCCGGTTCCCCTTCTTAAAGACAGGAGCCACCACCCGGGTCTGCCAATCCAGAGGTACTGCCCCCGATGTCCACGCAATGCTGCAGAGTCTTGTCAACCAAGACAGCTCCACAGCATCCAGAGCCTTAAGAAACTCCAGGCGGCTCTCATCCACCCCCGGGGCCTTGCCACCGAGGAGCTTTTTAACTACCTCAGCAACCTCAGTCCCAGAAATAGGAGAGCCCACCACAGATTCCTCAGGCACTGCTTCCTCACAGGAAGACGTGTTGGTGGGATTGAGGAGGTCTTCGAAGTATTCTCTCCACCGATCCACAACATCCGCAGTCGAGGTCAGCAGAACACCATCCTCCCCATCCTCGGTGTTGACAGTGCACTGCTTCCCCTTCCTGGGGCGGCGGATGGTGGTCCAGAATCACTTCGAAGCCGTCCGGAAGCCGTTTTCCATGGCTTCTCTGAACTCCTTCCATGTCCGATAATTGTGCCTACGCGACCGCTGAAGCCGCACATCACTTGACCTGTTGGCACTTGTCCACTGCCTCCGGAGTCCTATGAGCCAAAAGAACCCAATAGGACTCTTTCTTCAGCTTGACGGCATCCCTCATCGCTGGTGTCCACCAACGGGTTCTAGGATTACCGCCACAACAGGCACCAACTACCTTGCGGCCACAGAACTGTATTCATGAACTTTATTGACGAATGTTGTTTACATTTAGAGATGTATTAATGATTGTTGTTTACAATTACAACTTTATTCATGAATGTTTTTTACAATTAGAACTTTATTCATTAATATAGTTTGCAAGTAGAACTTTAATCACAAATGTTGTTTACAATTAGAAGTTTATTCACAAATGTTATTTACATTTAGAAATGTATTCATGAATGTTGTTTACAATTACAAAATGATCTATGAATGTTGTTTACAATTACAAACTTATCTATGAATGTTCTTTACAATTAGAACTTTATTCTTGAATGTTGTTTACAATTAGATTTTTATTCATTAATGTTTACAATTAGTACTTTATTCATTAATGTTGTTTACAATTTAAATTTTATTCATTAACGTTGTTTACAATTACAAATGTATTCATGAATGTTGTTTACTATTAGAACTTTATTCATGCATGTTGGTGACAATTTGATTTTTATTTATTAATGTTGTTTACATTTAGAACTTTAGTCATGACTGTTGGTTACAGTTAGAACTTTTTTCATGAATGTTGTTTACAATTACATTTTTATTCATTAATGTTGTTTACAATTAGAACTTTATTCATGATTTGTTGTTTACAATTAACATTTCATTCATGAATGTTGTTTATAATTAGAACTTTATTCATGAATTTTGTTTACAGTTTGTATTTTCTTTAAAATTCGAACTTTATTCACAATTGCTGTTAAAAATGAGAACTTTATTCATGAATGTTGTTGACAATTAGATTTGTATTCATTAATGTTTACAATTAAAACGTTATTCATGAATGTTGTTTACAATTAAAACTATATTCTTGAATGTTATTTACAATTATAACTTTATTCATGAATGTTGTTGACAATTGAAACTTTATTTAAAAATATTGTTTTCAATTAGAACTTTATTCATACATGTTATTTACAATTAGAACTATATTAATTAATGTTGTATCCAATTTGAACGTTATTCATTAATGTTTTTTACAATTAGGTTTTTATTCAATAATATTGTTCACAATTAGAACTAAATTCATGAATGTTCTTTACAATTAGAACTTTATTCATGATTTGTTGTTTACTATTAGACCTTTATTCATAAAGGTTGTTTACAATTAAAACTTTATTCATGAATGTTGTTTAGAATTATAACTTTATTCATGAATATTGTTTAAAATCATAACTTTATTTATGAATTTTGTTTACAGTTAGAACTTTATTCATGTATTTTCTTAAAAAATCATAATTTATTCACAATTGCTGTTAAAAATTCGAACTTTATTCATGTATTTTCTTCAAAATTCGAACTTTATTCACAATTGCTGTTAAAAATTCTACTTTGTTCATGAATGTTGTTGATCATTATATTTGTATTCATTAATGTTTACAATGAAAACGTTATTCATGAATGTTGTTTACAATTAAAATGTTATTTTATGAATGTTGTTTACAATTAAAACTTTATTAATATTTTTTTACATCTAGAACTTTATTCATGAATTTTGTTTACAATTACAACTTTATTCTCGAATGTTATTTACAATTAGAACTTTATTCATGAATGTTGTTTACATTAGAACTTTATTCATGAATGTTGTTGACAATTAAAACTTCATTTAAAATTATTGTTTTCAATTAGAACTTTATTCATGAATGTTGTTTAGAATTAGAACTTTATTCATGAATGTTGTTTAGAATTAGAACTTTATTCATGAATATTGTTTATAATTATAATTTTATTTATGAATTTTGTTTACAGTTAGAACTTTATTCATGTATTTTCTTTAAAATTCGAACTTTGTTCACAATTGCTGTTAAAAATTCGAACTTTATTCATGTATTTTCTTTAAAATTCAAACTTTATTCACAATTGCTCTTAAAATTTGAACTTTGTTCATAAATGTTGTTGACAATTATATTTGTATTCATTAATGTTTACAATTAAAACGTTATTCATGAATGTTGTTTACAATTAAAACTTTATTAATATATTTTTACATCTAGAACTTTATTCATGAATGTTGTTTACAATTACAACTTTATTCTTGAATTTTATTTACAATTAGAACTTTATTCATGAATGTTGTTTACATAAAAACTTTATTCATGAATGTTGTTGACAATTAAAACTTTATTTAAAAATATTGTTTTCAATTACAACTTTATTCATACATGTTATTTACAATTAGAACTATATTAATGACTGTTGTATCCAACACTTGTGATTTAGGGCTATATAAATAAACATTGATTGATTGATTGAATTAGAACCTTATTCATTAATGTTGTTTACAATTATATTTTTTTCAATAATATTGTTTACAATTAGAACTAAATTCATGAATGTTCTTTACAATTAGAACGTTATTCATGATTTGTTGTTTACTATGAGACCTTTATTCATGAATGTTGTTTATAATTAAAACTTTATTCATGAATGTTGTTTACAATTAGAACTTTATTCATTAATGTTGTTTAGAATTAAAACTTTATTCATGAATATTGTTTAGAATTAGAACTTTATTCATGAATTTTGTTTACAGTTAGAACTTTATTTATGTATTTTCTTTACATTTCGAACTTTATTCACAATTGCTGTTAAAAATGAGAACTTTATTCATGAATGTTGTTGACAATTAGATTTGTATCCATTAATGTTTACAATTAAAACATTATTCATGAATGTTGTTTACAATTAAAATGTTATTCATGAATGTTGTTTACAATTAAAACTTTATTAATATTTTTTTACATCTAGAACTTTATTCATGAATGTTGTTTACATTTACAACTTTATTCTTAAATGTTATTTACAATTATAACTTTATTCATGAATGTTGTTTACATTAGAACTTTATTCATGAATGTTGTTGACAATTAAAACTTAATTTAAAAATATTGTTTTCAATTAGAACTTTATTCATAAATGTTATTTACAATTACAACTATATTAATGAATGTTGTATTTAATTAGAACATTATTCATTAATGTTGTTTATAATTAGGTTTTTATTCAATAATATTGTTCACAATTACAACTAAATTCATGAATGTTCTTTACAATTAGAAATGTATTCATGATTTGTTGTTTACTATTAAACCTTTATTGATGAATGTTATTCACAATTAAAACTTTATTCATGAATGTTGTTTACAATTAAAAATGTATTCATATATGTTGTTTACAATTAGAACTTTATTCATGAATGTTGTTTACAATTATAACTTTATTCATGAATGTTGTTGACAATCAACATTTTATCATGAATGTTGTTTACAATTAGAACTTTATTTAATGAATATTGATTGCAATTAGTACTTAATTCATGAATGTTGTTTACATTTAGATATAGATTCATAAATGCTGTTTACAATTAAAACTTTATCCATGAATGTTGTTTCCAATTACAACTTTATTCTTGAATGTTGTTTACAATTGGAACTTTATTCATGAATGTTGTTCACGATTATAATTTTTTTTAATGAATGTTAGTTACAATTAAAACTGTATTCAGGAATGTTGTTGAAAATTAGATTTTTATTCATTAATGTTTACAATCAGAACGTTCTTCATTAATATTGTTTACAATTAAAAATGTATTCATGAATGTTGTTTACAAATACAACTTTATTCACAAATGTTTTTTACAATTAAAACTTTATTCACAAATGTTTACATTTAGAACTTTATTCATGAATGTTGTTTACATTTAGAAATGTATTCATGAATGTTGTTTACAATTAGAACTTTATTCATGAATGTTGTTGACCATTAAAAATGTATTCATGAAAGTTGTTTACAATTAGGACTTTATTAATGAATGCTGTTACAATTAGAACTTTATTCATGAATGTTTTTTTACAATTACCACTTTATTCATGAATGTTGTTTACAATTAGAACTAAATTCATGTTTTTTGTTGAACATTTGTACTTTATTCATGTATTATCTTTAAAATGTGAACTTTATCCACAATTGTTATTTCCAAATCGAACTTTATTCATGATTGCTTTTTACATTTAGAACTTTATTCATGAATGTTGTTGACAATTAGAACTTTATTAATGAATGTTGTTGACAATTAGAACTTTATTAATGAATGTTGTTGACAATTAGAACTTTATTCATGAATGTTGTTCACAATTAGAACTTTATTCATGAATGTTGTTGACATTTACAACTTAATTCATGAATGTTGTTTACAATTATAACTTTATTTATGAATGTTGTTTGCCATTATAACTTTATTCATGAATGTTGTTTACAGTTATATATTAATTCATGAATGTTGTTTTACAATTATAACTTTACTCATGAATGTTGTTAAAAATTAGAATTGTATTCAATAATGTTTACATTTAGAACGTTTTTCATGAATATTGTTTACAATTTGATTTGTATTGATTAATGTTGTTTACAATTAGAACTTTATTCATGAATGTTTACTAGTAGAACTTTATTAATGAATGGTGTTTACAATTAAAACTGTATTTGTGAATGTTGTTTAAAATCAGCACGTTTTTCATAAATGTTGTTTACAATTATAAATCAAATTTATGATTTTTGTTTACAATTAGAACTTTATTTGTGAATGTTGTTTACAATTAGAACATTATTCATGAATCTTGTTGACATTTACAACTTTATTTATGAAAGTTTTTTACAATTATAACTTTATGTATGATTGTTGTTTACATTACAACTTTATTCATGAATGTAGTTTACAATTACAACTTTATTCATGAATGTTGTTTACAATTATAACTTTATTCACACATTTTGTTTACGATTAGAACTTTGTTCATGAATCTTGTTTTCAGTTTGAACTTTATTCATGAATGTTGTTGGCAGTTAGATTTTTATTTATAAATGTTCTTTTACAATTACAATTTTATGCATGAATGTTGTTTACATTTAGAACTTTGTTCGTGAATGTTATTTACTATTAAAACTTTATTCATGAATGTTGTTTACAATCCAAACTTTATTCAATAATGTTGTTGACAATAAGAACTTTATTCATGAATAATGTTAACAATAAAAAGTTTATTAATAATGTTGTTTACATTAACATTTTATTAATGAATGTTATTTACAATAAAACTTTATTCATGAATTTTGTTTACAATTACAACTTTATCCATGAATGTTGTTTACAATTAGAACTTTATTAAATAATGTTGTTTATAATTATAACTTGATTTATGAATGTTGTTTACAATAGAACTTTATTTATGATTGTTGTTTTACAATTAGAACTTTATTCATGAATATTCTTTTACAATTAGAACTTTATTAATGAATGTTATTTACAATTAGAACTTTATTCATGAATGTTGTTTACAATTAGAACTTTATTCAGGAATGTTAACCATTAGAACTGTATTCATTAAATGTTGTTTACAAATAGAACTGTATTAATGCATGTTGTTTACAATTTAAACTGTAATAATTAATGTTGTTTACAATTAGAACTTATAAATGAATGCTGTTTACAATTAGAACTTTATTCATGAATGTTGTTCACAATTAGTTCTTTATTCATGAATTTTGTTTACAATTTCAACGTTAGTCAAGAATGTTGTTTACAATTTCAACGTTATTCATTAATACTGTTTAAAATTAGTACTTAATTAATTATTGTTGTTTACAATCAGAAATTCATTTTTCAATAAGAACTTAATTCATAAATGTTGTTGACAATAATAACTATTCATAAATGTTGTTTAAAATTAAAACTTTATTTATGAATGTTGTTTAGAATTATAACTTTTTTCATGAATGTTGTTTTCATTTAGAACTCAATTCATGAATGTTGTAGACATTTAGAACTTTATTTATAAATGTTTACAATTAATACTTTATTCATGAATGTCGTTTACAATTAGAACCTTATTCATAAATATTGTTGACAATGAAAACTTTATTCATGAATGTTGTTTACAATTAGAACTTTATTTGTGAATAATGTTCACAATTAGTACTTAATTCATGAATGTTGTTTACAAACAAAAATAATTTTTAAAATGTTGTTGACAATAACAACTTCATTCATGAATGTTGTTGACAATAAGAACTTCATTCATGAATGTTGTTGACATTTAGAACTTTATTCATTAATGTTGTTTACAATTAGAACCTTATTTATAAATGTTGTTTACAATTAGTACTTTATTCATGAATGTAGTTTACAATTAAAACTTTATTCATGAATGTTATTTACAATTACACTTTTATTCATGAATGTTGTTTACAATTATAACTTTATTCATGAATGTTGTTTCCAATTATAACTTTATTCATGAATATTGATTACAATTATAACTTTATTCATGAATGTTGTTTTACAATTAGAACTTTATTCATGAATGTTGTTTACAATTAGATTTTTATTCAATAATGTTTACAATTAGATTTTTATTCATGAATTTTGTTTACAATTAGAACTTTATTCATTAATGTTTAGTATTACAACTTTATTAATGAATGTTGTTTACATTTATATATTTTTTTATGAATGTTGTTTACAATTAGAATTTTTTAAATGAATTTTGTTTACACTTAGAACTTTAAACATGAATGTTGTTTATAATTATAACTTTATTCATGAATGTTTTGTTTTTACAATTAGCACGTTTTTCATTAATGTTTTTTACTATTTTAACTAAATTCATGATTATTGTTTACAATTAGAACTTTATTCACGATTGTTATTTACAATTTGAATGTTATTTATGGATGTTGACATTTACAACTTTATTAATGAATGTTGTTTACAATTACAACTTTATTTATGAATGTAGTTTACAATTACAAATGTATTCATTAGTGTTGTTTACAATTAGAACTGCATTCATGAATGTTGTTTTACATTTACAACTTTATTCATGATTGTTGTTTACAATTAGTTTCTTTATTCATGAATGTTGTTTACAATTATAACTTTATTTATTCATGTTTTTTACATTTAAAACTAAATTCATAAATGCTGTTGAAAATTACATCATGTATTTTCTTTAAAATTCAAACTATTCACATTTGTTGTTTACAATTCAAACTTTATTCATGATTGTTGTTTACAATTTGAACTCTATTCATGAATGCTGTTAACAATGACAACTGTATTCATGAATGTTGTTTATAATTACAACTTTATTCATGAATGTTGTTTACAATTACAACTTTATTCATGAATGTTGTTTAGAAATATATATTTATTAATGAATGTTACAACTTTATTCATTAATTTTGTTAACAATTAGATTTTTATTCATTAATGTTTACAATTTCAACTTTATTCATACTTTTGTACACTTATGACTTTATTCATGAATGTTTACAAATAGTACTTTACTCATGAATGTTGTTTACGATCAATGTTCCCTCTAAGGTGCGCGCCTGTGCAATTGCGCACTGCTCAAACGTCCTGTGCGCACGACAAATTTATGCCACGCCCAAAATCAAATTAAAAAATAAGCGCATAACAATTTTCGACACACGGACACGACAGAGAAAACAGTTTTCGTCATCATTGTTCAAATATTGTAACGTCTGTCGAGACGCTTTGAGGACATGAATTCCATCCATCACTTAACTGAGCAAAACTCTTTATTGTCGGCCATAAACACATCACCAAAACATTAGTAAAAAAAATTATATCTAGCAAAAGTGGTCATTTTCTGCACTACAAACCAGACCAAAAGCAACTTTGTCATATCAACAGCAGCCGCTCGCTCTTTCTCACTTGCGCCAACACATGCACACATGGCACTTAGCCAGTTATGCGTTTACAGACACAAAAAGTCGGACAACTCCAACACCACACATAAAGTGTAATTCCAGGTCGTTACACTATGATTTACCAATCAAATGTGTGCTTATTTTAGTGTCATTTATTAGGAATTTTAATTTATAAATATTAATAATTAAATGCTGTTAGTATATTAAATAAATACTAATAAAAATATATTTTTTACAAACAGGAAGTTGCAGGAACGTACACATGATCCCCTGCTTACATCTCATTGTGTAACATGTGAATGTTTTAATGGGAACTGAATGCAATGTCTGAAAGGGGTACAAATTATTTCCAAAGCAAGATCTCCACCCAGACAAACAATACAAGTACACAGTTCATGAAAAACAATATTTTTTGTTATTGTCATTGTAAGCGGGCCTAAACACTTATATTAGAAAATAACCTCATGGAAATTACTGCTGTCATTTGATTATAATAATAAGAGAATGTTGTCTGTCTATCTGTGTTGGCCCCGCAATGAGGTGGGGACTTGTCCAGGGTGTACACCGCCTTCCGCCCGAATGCAGCTGAGATAGGCTCCAGCACCCCCTGCGACCCCAAAAGGGACAAGCGGTAGATAATGGATGGATGGATGGAGATTGAACTTGTTATTTAGTCAGGTTTGGGACAGGTGTGCTGCTGGTGTAGCCACAGTGTGCACGTCTGATGTTGCTCACATGGGCTCCACTGAATGCTCAGGGAGTTTTTGCGTTTGCTCACACATAAAAAATTAAAGGGAACATTGTTTACGATTAGTACTTTTTTCATGAATGTTGTTTACAATTAGAACTTTATTCATGAATATTGTTTACATTTAGAAATGTATTCATGAATGCTGTTTACAATTAGAACTTTATTCATAAATGTTGTTTACAATTACAAATGTATTCATGAATGTTGTTTACAATTGGAGGAAGTTGTTGTCCACAGAAAGGGTGTTGTTGTTTCCAAAGAAGTCAAATTGCAAAGATTGCAATGAAAACTGAATCACGTGAAATGACTTTTGTGTAATAAAGTCCAAAATGTAGTTTGTGTAAGAGGTGTTGTTGTGTACAAGTTGTGTGTTTCCTCTGCAAAAGTACAAGTTTGGTATGACAACCACTTGCGATGTTTATCGTCAAGACGCCGCTTTGATGATTTCCCCGAGGTGGTCCTGTAAAGAAAATGGCCGCCACCAGCAAAAAACTAAGATTCCGTTAAATGTAGCATCCTGCAACGTTGTGTTGTGTTGTGTTGTGTTGTGTTGTGTTGCGTTGTTGTGGGCACTCATCCAGAGCCCAGTACAAGATTACACTTCAGTCTTTGTGCTGCCGCTGGCGGGCACAGCGGGGAAATGATGACCTGCGAAGTTTATTAAGTTAGAACAAGACCATTAATTGGCGAGCGGCGGCTGGGCGATGTGTTCGGGGGAGGGGAAGGGGGAGGGGAAGGGGGAGGGATAAAATAGGAGGCAGAGAAATGTAATAACCTGCCTTCAGGATATATGAGGCTCCATTTCTGCAACTATTAGCTGCAAACTGCAAGCAGCGGTAGACGGAGGGCAGATGTGATAGGAAACCAATTCGATCACCAATACAATCATTGATCACTCATCATTGATCAGTGATGGAATATTAGCACCTTCCCTTCCTCCATGTGTTTGTGTCCAACGATCTTCTTCTGCTCAAAGTCACACTTATTCAAGAAAAACAACTGATATTATTTGAAAGAATACTTTTTATTTGTGAACATTTGACATATGTTCAAGATGGCGTCGCGACTAGTCGCAGAGGCTCAACGCTCTCCCGTTCGGTGCTTTTTTATGTTATTTATGTACGTCTTTGTTATTTTACTTTTTACATCCTGTCGGGCAAACAACGTCTACACCAGGCAGGATCTCATAGAAGTGGGATCTCCCGGAGAAAGCGCCGTCACGGCCGAGTTTATCCGTGTAAACAACATCCCGGAAGAAATTGCGAGACAACCCGGATCTCCATGGTACACTATACCCGGAACAAAGCGCCGCAGGCGGCGTAGAGAACGTAAACAGAAACGAGGCTGCAGAGCTGGTCTGCTGGAGAGGCTAAGACAACGAACACGACCGAACAGACCACCACTGCCGAGTATATGTCTCACAAATGCAAGATCACTTGCAAACAAGATGGACGAACTGAGGCTACAGGTAGCAACGAACACCACCGTGAGGAATAGCTGCGTGCTAATAGTCACAGAAACCTGGCTCCATTCATCCATCCCGGATCTCGCTATCGAGCTAACAGGCTACACTCTACACCGCCTGGACAGGACAAAAGAGGCTACAGGGAAATCGCGTGGAGCAGGACTATTAATATTCACAAAGGACACATGGGGAGTAGCCACTGTTCCCCTAATCTAAAATATCTGACTATTAAATGTCGACCCTTTTACCTGCCGAGGGAATACAATGCTGTGTTGCTAACCGCAGTGTACATAGCGCCAGATGCTAACGCTAGCACGGTGCTAGGTCAGCTGCATGATACAATCAACCAGCAACAAAGCATGTATCCGGAGGCTGCTCATATCATCGCAGGAGACTTTAACCATGCTAATCTGAAGGTAGTGCTCCCCAAACTACACCAGCATGTAAAATGTGCCACAAGAGGCAAAAACACACTAGACAAGGTTTACTCAAATATTAAACTGGGCTACAGAGCTAAACCTTTAGCACACATGGGCCAGTCAGACCACACATCCCTGCTACTCATCCCAGCATACACCCCCACCCGGATAAGTGCTCCCACCACAACAAAGTCCATCAAAACCTGGCCTGAAGGTGCCACTGAAAAGCTACAAGACTGATTTGACACCACTGCGTGGGAGGTCTTTGTAGACGAGGACCTGGATAAATACACATCAGGAGTACTGGGCTACATAAAACACTGCACAGACTCTGTTACTGTGGATAAGCGCGTCCGAGTCTATTCCAACACAAAGCCATGGATGACGAGAGAGGTGCAGAGGCTGCTGAGGGAGAGGGACACCGCGTTCAGATCTGGCGACGGGGAGCTCTACAGCACTGCCAGAGCCAGCCTGAAGCGTGGTATCAGGGAGGCTAAGGAGGACTCCAAAATGAAGATTGAGGACTGCTTCCAAAGCAACGACTCCAGGAGGGTATGGCAGGGGGTCCAGCACATGACCAACTACAGGCCCAGCAACCTCCCGGCCGGCAGGGGAGACCCCCGGCTGGCAGAGGAGCTGAACTCCTTCTACGCCCGCTTTGAGGTAACACCATCGGAAGCAGTCACACTTCACTCAGTAGCAACACCTCACCCAACAGCCACACCTCAATCAGCAGTCACACCTCACTCGGCAGACTACAGCAGCCTCACCCTTTCAGTGACGGAACATGAGGTCAGACGCACACTGAAAGCCGTGAACCCGAGGAAGGCTGCGGGACCGGACGCCGTCTCCGGACGGGTGCTGAGAGACTGCGCTGATCAGCTGGCTGGTGTCCTCACCGACATCTTCAACCGGTCCCTGTCCCAGGCCACCGTCCCATCCTGCCTGAAAACCTCCACCATCATCCCGGTCCCCAAAAAGAAAAACACTGTCAGCTGTCTGAACGACTACCGGCCAGTGGCACTCACTTCCATCACAATGAAGTGTTTCGAGAAACTGGTCCGGACCCACATCCTCTCATCCCTACCGCCCGCATTGGACCCCCATCAGTTTGCCTACCGAGTCAACAGGTCTACGGAGGACGCCATCGCTACGGCTCTCCACTCCGCCATGTCCCACATGGAGGGGGGGGGGGGGGGGGGGGGGCTATGTACGGCTGCTCTTTGTAGACTTCAGCTCTGCATTTAATACCATCTTACCTGACAGACTGGTGACCAAGCTAGCAGACCTCGGAATATCCAACCCCACCTGTCTCTGGATTAAAGACTTCCTGACTGACCGCCATCAGAGGGTGAGGATGGGTACCCACACCTCCACAGCCCTCAGCCTCAGCACCGGCTCACCCCAGGGCTGCGTGCTGAGCCCCCTGCTCTACTCACTCTACACCCACGACTTCACAGCCACCCACCCCGGCAATCACATCATAAAGTTTGCCGATGACACAACGGTGGTGGGCTGCATCTCTGGGGTCGACGAGACGGCATACCGGGACGAGGTGGAGCAGCTGGCAGTGTTGAGCAGGGTGAACAACCTGAAGCTGAACCAGCTCAAGACCCAGGAAGTGATCTTGGACAGCAGGAGGAGAAAAACTACCATACAGCCCCTGTACATCGACGGGGGCTGTGTGGAAAGAGTCTCATCCCTACGCTTCCTGGGAGTTCACCTGGATGAGGACCTGTCCTGGAGGACCAACACCACGGCCATCGTCAAGAGGGCACAGCAGAGGCTCTACTTCTTGAGAGTACTCAGGAATCTCCACCTGAGACAGGATCTGCTGGTGTCCTTCTACCGCTGTTCTGTGGAGAGCATCCTCACATACTGCATCTGCGTATGGTTCTGCAGCTGCACAGCAGCAGAGAGGAAAGCTCTCCAGAGGGTCGTCAACTCGGCCCAAAAAATCATCGGGTGCCCCCTCCCCTCCCTGGAAGAACTGTATAACTCCCGCTGCCTGAAGAAGGCAGCCAACATACTCAAGGACCCATCCCACCCCGGCAACAGCCACTTCGATCGGCTGCCTTCCGGCAGACGTTTCAGAACCATGCGAACCCGCACAAATAGACTCAGGAACAGTTTCTACCCCCGGGCCATAACTGCACTAAACGCAGCTAAATTGTAAAAAAAAAACAAAAAACAAAAACTCCCTCACGTGCAACATGAGGAAGCCACCGGTCAATCACGATCCGGGACTGTGCAATCAGCGATTACATGCCAACTGGACAATATTTATCATATTTATTCACACAATTAATCCACAATAAAAAGCCTTCACAGCATAGGAGGTAGGAAATGCTGACTCCCACCCCCTTAGCACACTGGATTCAGCATAACTCCTCTCTAGTCACTTTATACTTTTTACTGTTTCGTTTTCTTTTACATTGCCTCCTAGAGTGGTCTTAGGCCACATTGTATATTGCATATTGTGTATATTGTGTTGTTTTTGTATATTGTGTGGTTTCTTCTTTTTAAAAAAAATGCAAAGCACCTCAGGGAAGCAATCTAAATTTCGTTGGACCTGTACCTGTACATGCACAATGACAATAAAGATCATTAATTAATTAATTAATTCATTCATTCATATTTCGGTGCCTCTTAACCATAGGGCCCAATGCTGGGCCGAGACCACCCCATGAGGGCCGCCAAAATGGATGTTTTTCTCAGCTGTGGTCTGCAGCACTGCTCAGCTGTAGTTCACTTTTCCACCACTTGTGGCAGTAAAGACAACATCTAACAAATAGAAGAAGTCTGAGAGAAGTCTCCAAAAATTTGCACTTTCCGTTTACCGACAGTTTAGTTAAGAAATATATTTATTATGAATTTCATAATTTCATTATGAATTGATGTATTTCAGCACAACATAATTGTATGTAAATCTATTTTTTGTCAGCTATTTAGGAGTATATTTGAGTAATATTCATTTTTTTCCTAATCAGCCTGACCTACGCCTAAGATTTATGTGTTAAATAAATAATCATCGTCATTTTGTATCACTTGTGGCAGTAAAGACAACATCAAACAAACATAAGAAGTCAGAGACAAGTTTCCTAAGCGCAAAAAAATAAGACTAAAGTGTTCAATTTGCACTTTCCGTTCATTAACAGTTTATTTAAGAAACACATTTATTATAATTATTGATGTATTTTAGCGCAACACAATTGTATGTAAATCTATTTTTGTCAGCTATTCAGGAGTAAATTTGATGAATATTAATTTCTCTCATCAGCCTGACCTAAGCCTAAGGTTTGTGTGTTAAATAAATAATCATCTTCGTCATTTTGTATCACTTGTGGCAGTAAAGACAACATCAAACAAACAGAAGAAGTCAGAGAGAAGTTTCCTGAGCGCAAAAATTAAGACTAAAGTGTTTTATTTGCACTTTCCGTTCATTAAAAGTTTAGTTAAGAAACACATTTATTGTGTGAATGCACCAAAGCATTCACAAATGGTTTTCTACACCAAAATTCATCTATTTATTATTATTCCTCTAATCTTCTTCTCCAGATTTTGGCACGTTCTACATTCCACATTTTTCACCCGATTCAACCCGAAAACCAAAAATTCCCAGATTTCCCAGAATTTTTGGTTTTCTGGGATATTTTTCCCATTTAAAATGAATTGGCCATTTTTCAAACTTCCACCATTTCCACATTTTTCAACCTATTCAAACCATTCCACCTTCAACACATTTCACCATCCTGGAAATCTAAACTACTCTTTTTTCTAAGTTAAAAAAAATTCCAGGATTTTCCAGAATTCCTGGTTTTCCAAAGCCCTATTTCCCCCCTTTTTTCTGGCGAATACTTCTTCCATATTTTTCCACCCACTTCAAACATTCCACCGTCAAAAAAATCCTCTTAATTAAGACCAAAAACTAAGGTGTTTTTTGAACTGGAAAAATTCCCGGTTTTCCCGAAATTCCAGGAATCCCGTAATACCATTTCTCAATTCAAAATGTTACTACTTCAACATTTATCGACCGATTTCAAACATTTTAACACCAACCATTTTAAATAATTCAGACCATTCAAGTTTGTTTTTTTAGCATTTTCAAAAAAATTCCCGCTTTTCCCCAAATTCCCAAATTTTGTGGAAATTCCCATTGAAATTAATGGAACATTCTTCAAAGTTCCACAAACCCCACATTTTTCATCTGATTCAAACTGTTCCAACTTCAAAATGTTCAGCCTGTTTAGGAATTGTGTGCTCGACTTCGACAATTTAAAAAAAAAATCCCGGATTTCCCATAATTCCCTTTTTTTTGGTGCATTTTCCCCATTCAAAATGAATTGTCAATTTTTTAAACTTCCACAATTCCCACATTTTTCAACCTATTCAAACCATTGCACCTTTAACACATTCCAGTCATCCTTGACATTCAAATTAACACTTTTCCAAGTTCCAAACCAAATTCTGGTTTTCCTGGAAATTCAAACTCTTCAACATTCAAACTATTCTTACATTCATACTACATTTTGTCAGTTCAAATTCAGCATTTGAGCATTCACACGCAATTCCTTCAGGAATTGCTTAATTGAGTTATAATTATTGATGTATTTTAACACAACATAGTTGTATGTAAATATATTTTTTGTCAGCTATTTAGGAGTATATTTGATGAATATTAATTTTTCTTATCAGCCTGACCTAAGCCTAAGGAATAATATTTGCCATTCCATATCACTTGACAAGGTTGTAAACTGTAAGAAGGTTCGATTTAATTATTCAATATGATTTGAATGGAGAGGAAGACAACTAATTCAGTGTTAATATTTGAGTGGGTCCAGAGCCCCCCTGTAGTGGTAAAGTCGGGCCTTGTAGTCAAATAGGTTAAGGTTATATTTCATGTGAATTATTTATAGATATTATATATTTATATACTTTATATATAAATTGTATTTATATGTCCATATTTACGTGTCTATAAACCCCAAAACCAGTGAAGTTGGCACATTGTGTAAATGGTAAATAAAAAGAGAATACAATGATTTGCAAATCATTTTCAACTTATATTCAATTGAATAGACTGCAAAGACAAGATACTTCATGTTCACACTGAGAATTTTTTTTTTTTTGTGCAAAGAATCATGAACTTTGCAAAAAAGTTGTCAGAGGGGCATTTTTACCACTGTGTTACATGGCCTTTCCTTTTAACAACACTCAGTAAAAGTTTGGGAACTGAGGAGACACATTTTTGAAGTGGAATTATTTCCCATTCTTGCTTGATGTACAGCTTACGTTGTTCAACAGTCTCCCTTCTGATATATTAGCCTTCATATTGCACCACACATTTTCAATGTCTGGACTACAGGCAGGCCAGTCTAGTACCCGCACTCTTTTACTATGAAGCCACACTGTTGTAACACGTGGCTTGGCATTGTCTTGCTGAAATAAGCAGGGGCGTCCATGATAACGTTGCTTGGATGGCAACATGTGTTGCTCCAAAACCTGTATGTACCTTCCAGCATTAATGGTGCCTTCACAGATGTGTAAGTTACCCATGTCTTGGGCACTAATACACCCCCATACCATCACAGATGCTGGCTTTTACACTTTGTGCCAAGAACAGTCCGGATGGTTCTTTTCCTCTTTGGTCCGGAGGACACGACGTCCACAATTTCCATAAACAATTTGAAATGTGGACTTGTTAGACCACAGAACTCTTTTCCACTTTGCATCAGTCCATCTTAGATGAGCTCGGGCCCAGCGAAGCCGACGGCGTTTCTGGGTGTTGTTGATAAATGGCTTTGGCTTTGCATAGTAGAGTTTTAACTTGCACTTACAGATGTAGTGACCAACTGTAGTTACTGACAGTGGTTTTCTGAAGTGTTCCTGATCCCATGTGGTGATATCCTTTACACACTGATGTGGCTTTTTGATGCAGTCCCGCCTGAGGGATCCAAGGTCCATAATATCATGGCTTACGTGCAGTGATTTCTCCAGATTCTCTGAACCTTTTGATGACATTACGGAGCTTAGATGGTGAAATCCCTAAATTCCTTGCAATAGCTGGTTGAGAAATGTTGTTCTTAAACAATTTGCTCAGGCAATTGTTGACAAAGTGGTGACCCTCGCCCCATCCTTGTTTGTGAATGACTGAGCATTTCATGGAGGCTGCTTTTATACCCAATCATGGCACTCGCCTGTTCCAAATTAGCCTGTTCACCTGTGGGATGTTCCAAATAAGTCTTTGATGAGCATTCCTCAACTTTCTCAGTCTTTTTTGCCACTTATGCCAGCTTTTTTGAAACATGTTGCAGGCATCAAATTCCAAATGAGCTAATATTTGCAAAAAACAACAAAGTTTCTCAGTGTGAACATGAAATATCTTGTCTTTGCCGTCTATTAAATTGAAAATAAGTTGAAAAGGATTTACAAATCATTGTATTCTCTTTTTATTTACCATTTACACAACGTGACAACTTCACTGCTTTTGGGGTTTGGTAATATGGGAATTGAAAGTTTTGTCGCTGGAATTTTAGAAAGCATTTAAAAAATGTACAAACTGGAAAACTTTTCAGTGATTAGTCATGGGAATTGTGTGACAGGAAATTAGGGATTTTTTCTCAATGTGAAAAATTGTGAATTTTAATCTTTACTAGAAAAATCTTTACTGCGTTGAGAAATATGACAACATATTTTTTAATGGCATTTATTGTGTGAAATGGGACATTCGTGGAAAACCTGGAATCTTGGGGGGGAACAAAATTATTTGAATGTGTTGAGAAATGTTGAATTAGAAAAAAATAGGAATTTTTGTAACAGGAAATGTAGGATTTGAATTTTTTGTTCATTGTAAAAAGAATTGTTTTTGTGGAAAATGTATATTGAGTCCATTAACAACAATCATGATTCAATAACTGATTTTCACAGTTTTTTACATTTGATTAAGGATGATGAAATCAAGTGAAAACCACTTTTTTGGTGGCTGGCAATAACAATTATTGAACAATTTAAAACAATTAACACGTTTTAGTAAAAATCAGGAGCTTTGCCAGGTTGAGAATGTTAAATCTACTGTATTTACAGTGGGGGTCAAAAGTTGACATACACTTGTAAAGAACATAATGTCATGGCTGTCTTGAGTTTCCAATCATTTCTGCAACTATTATTTTTTTGTGATAGAGAGATTGGAGCACATACTTGTTGGTCACAAAAAACATTCATGAAGTTTGCTTCTTTTATGAATTTATTATGGGTCTACTGAAAATGTGAGCAAATCTGCTGGGTCAAAAGTATACATACAGCAATGTTAATATTTGCTTACATGTCCCTTGGCAAGTTTCACTGCAATAAGGCGCTTTTGGTAGCCATCCACAAGCTTCTGCTTGAATTTTAGACCACTCCTCTTGACAAAATTGGTGCAGTTCAGCTAAATGTGTTGGTTTTCTGACATGGACTTGTTTCTTGAGCATTGTCCACACTTTTAAGTCAGGACTTTGGGAAGGCCATTTTAAAACCTTCATTCTAGCCTGATTTAGCCATTCCTTTACCACTTTTGACGTGTGTTTGGGGTCATTGTCCTGTTGGAACACCCAACTGCGCCCAAGACGCAACCTCCGGGCTGATGATTTTAGCTTGTCCTGAAGAATTTGGAGGTAATCCTCCTTTTTCATTTTCCCATTTA
Source organism: Entelurus aequoreus (assembly GCF_033978785.1). NCBI lineage: Eukaryota > Metazoa > Chordata > Actinopteri > Syngnathiformes > Syngnathidae > Entelurus > Entelurus aequoreus. The sequence goes on along the minus strand of NC_084736.1, from coordinate 33,879,032 downwards.
AAGCACCAGTTCCATTGACAGCAAAACAGGCCCAGAGCATAATACTACCACCACCATGCTTGACAGTAGGTGTGGTGTTCCTGGGATTAAAGGCCTCACCATTTCTCCTCCAAACATATTGCTGGGTATTGTGGCCAACAGCTAAATTTTGTTTAATCTGACCACAGAACTTTCCTCCAGAAGGTCTTATCTTTGTCCATGTGATGTCAGATGAAACAAAAATTGGCCACAAGCAATATGTTTGGAGGAGAAAAGGGGATGCCTTTAATCCCAAGAACACCACACCTACCGTCAAGCATGGTGGTGGTAGTATTATGCCCTCAGCCCGTTTTGCTGCCAATTGAACTTGTGCTTTACAGAGAGTAAATGGGAAAATGAAAAAGGAGGATTACCTCCAAATTCTTCAGGACAACCTAAAATCATCAGCCCGGAGGTTGGGTCTTGGGCGCAGTTGGGTGTTCCAACAGGACAATGACCCCAAACACACGTCAAAAGTGGTAAAGAATGGTTAAATCAGGCTAGAATGAAGGTTTTAGAATGGCCTTCCCAAAGTCCTGACTTAAACGTGTGGACAATGCTGAAGAAACAAGTCCATGTCAGAAAACCAACACATTTAGCTGAACTGCACCAATTTCGTCAAGAGGAGTGGTCAAAAATTCAAGCAGAAGCTTGCCAGAAGCTTGTGGATGGCTACCAAAAGCACATTATTGCAGTGAAACTTGCCAAGGGACATGTAAGCAAATATTAACATTGCTGTATGTATACTTTTGACCCAGCAGATTTGCTCACATTTTCAGAAGTCCCATATTAAATTCATAAAAGAAGCAAACTTCAATAATGTTTTTTGTGACCAACAAGTATGTGCTCCAATCACTCTATCACAAAAAAATAAGAGTTGTAGAAATGATTGAAAATTCAAGACAACCATGACATTATGTTCTTTACAAGTGTATGTACACTTTTGACCACCATTGTATGTAGAAATAATGGACTTTTACTTTGAAAGGACACAGCATTTTTTCCTACAATCAACTTCATTTACATAATGAAGTTTAGGTTTTGAATACATTTATAATCATAATCAAATCACGCGACTTCGGAAATGTACAAAGTGGATATTGGACATAAATGAGAGATATATTTCTTCAGGGGTTACGTAACACGTCTCAGTAATTGTGTGAAATATCCTCCTGGAAGACAAGTAGCACGCCGCGGCGTAGCGGCGGCCATGATGGATGGTCGCAGGCGTGGCTCCTCCTCACGGGAGGAATGCAAATACGCACTTTGGCGCGCGACACAAGCGTCGCCTGGCCATCCATCATCTCGCCTCGCCACCGCGCAGAGCGAATGGATTCCTTCCGTTGATTGAGGAGCACTGATGACGGCCAGCGACTAATTAGTGAGCAGAGAGGATATTTTTTATTCCTGGAACTCCTTCTCTCTGGTGTACACGCAGAAATGACGTATCAACAACTCTCAGAATGAAAGTCTTCCCTCCAATGTTGCACCTTTTAAAATCACTGTGCAACAACCACAACTTGTCTTCATTCTGCAGGGAGTCATTTACTGTCAGGACTTGGTCCCGGCGTGGTTGGTTCTCCCAGAAGGCAACGGAAAATTGGCGCGTGCGAGGCGTGAATTTAAATACATGTTTATTTAACAATAAAAAAGGAATAAACAAAAGGCGCTCACAGTGGAGGTAGAAAACTTGGCTATACAAAACAAAAGACTTGCACAAGGGCACAAAAACTATTAAACACAACTTACTTGGCATGAGGAAAAAGCATGAAAAAGAGTAGCATGGATCATGAGCGTGAACAGAGTGGCAGGAGTGTGAATGTGATGTCGCCAGGACGAACAACAGAAACAGAAAAGCTTATATAGTGACATGATCAGTGAAAACAGGTGCATGACTCTAAACGTGAACAGGTGCGTGACATGACGATGTGAACCAGGTGAAAACTAATGAGTTGCTATGGAAACAAACAAACCAGGAAGTGCAACCAGGAACTAAAAAGAGTCCAAAAAACAAACAACACATGGCCAAAACAAAAACATGATCAACAGACATGACAGAGCCCCTCCCTTAAGGACAGATCCCAGATGTCCAAAAACAAATAAAACAAGGCAGGATCAAGAGTCATGGGAGGGCGGGAGGGGGACATGGCGGTGGGTCGCCAGACCAGGTGTCCCCGAATCCACCGGGGCAGAGTTAGATGCCGGCGACGCGTAGAGCGCCGCTGTACCAGACGAGGTGGACGACCTGGGAATGGCCACATTCGTGGCCGACGAGGAGGTCGGCGAACCTGGCGTGGCGGACGCCCATGGAATGGCCACATCTGTGGCTGACTAGGAGGTGGATGCGTTGTCATCGTGGCAGGAGCAGATGACGCAGGTGCAGCAGACGGCGAAGCTTGGCGTGGTGCGTCGGGCGGAAAAATTTGGCGTGGCGGGTCTTTGTCTTGGCATGGTGGTGCTTGGTCTTTGTCTTGGCTTTGGGGGTCTTGGTCTTTGTCTTGGCTTGGGGGGTCTTGGTCTTTGTCTTGGCTTGGCGGGTCTTGGTCTTTGTCTTGGCTTGGGGGGTCTTGGTCTTTGTCTTGGCTTGGGGGGTCTTGGTCTTGGTCTTGGTCTTGGCGTGGGTCAGGGTCTTGGCGTGGGTCTTGGTCTTGGTCTTGGTCTTGATGTGGAGCTGGTACCGGAGCTTGCCGTCGTGGAGCTGGTACCGGAGCTTGCCGTCGTGGGGCTGGTACCGGAGCTTGCCGTCGTGGAGCTGGTACCGGAGCTCGGCGTGGTGGGTCTTGGCGTGGAGGAGCTGGTGCTGTGATGGGTGCCAGCCGTGGTGCTGCGACGGGTGCCAGCCGTGGTGCCAACCGTGGTGCTGCGACGGGTGGCACCTGGCGTCGTGGAGCTGGTACCGGAGCTCGACGTGGTGGGTCTTGGCGTGGTGGAGCTGGTGCTGCGACGGGTGCCAGCTGTGGTGCCAGCCGTGGTGCAGCAACTGGAGCTTGGCAGCGTGGTGCAGCAACTGGAGCTTGGCAGCGTGGTGCAGCAACTGGAGCTTGGCAGCGTGGAAATACCGGTGGTGGTGGCCGAACCGGAGGTTGCGGCTTAGCAGGCCGAAAGACTGGTGGTGGCGGCCGTGCTGGAGGCTGTGGCTTGGCAGACCGAAGAACTGCCCCACCTGAACAGTTCCCAGCCCTAGCCCCCCCCTAAAGGAGCGGATCCCAGACGCGCTCCGGAACCGTCTTTTGGGGTGGGTGGAGAGAGGTCAGGAGGGGGGCAGAATCCTCCCCTTTTAATTGTCCAAAAAGTATTTTATTCTTCCCCACCTGGGATTGATTGGGAGAGAAAAAAAATGTTTGTGACTTGGGCGTGGCTTGAGTCCTGGGGGGCGGGGCATGGAATTTGGGTGGCTTGGATTGACTTGCTCTAATGTCCAAAAGCATGTTCTGATAGTGTTGTATCATGTTTATGGGTTTAGAGTCTTTTGCTGGAGGGGAGTGATCAAAAGAAAAAGTCTTGAAAAAAAAATCCTGGTCTGTGAAGTCATCAGGGCGAAGCTGGGCTGCCTGTTGCTTGCTTCCGCCTGGAGGGGGAAGAGCTTGCGGGAGTGAGGCGTCCTCTCTCTTTGCGGAAGTCCTCCGTCTTGGGCGACGCTTCCGCGGCACGTCGCCCTCGGACCAAATGGAGCACAATGGCACCAGTCTTCCATCTGGCCCCCACATCATGTCTCTGTGCTCCATGGAGGAGTAGCGCAGAGTTTCCTCCTCCATCGCGCGCAGGACCGCCCAAGAAGCCTCGTCAAAAACGTCCAATTTTTGTGCGGGAGAATTTTTCTGCTGGCGACATACTGTCAGGACTTGGTCCCTGGCGTGGTTGGTTCTACCAGAAGGCAACGGAAAATTGGCGCGTGTGAGGCGTGAATTTAAATACATGTTTATTTAACAATAAAAAAGGAATAAACAAAAGGCGCTAACAGTGGAGGTAGAAAACTTGGCTATACAAAACAAAAGACTTGCACAAGGGCACAAAAACTATTAAACAAAACTTACTTGGCATGAGGAAAAAGCATGAAAAAGAGCAGCATGGATCATGAGCGTGAACAGAGTGGCAGGAGTGTGAATGTGATGTCGCCAGGACGAACAACAGAAACAGAAAAGCTTATATAGTGACATGATCAGTGAAAACAGGTGCGTGACTCTAAACGTGAACAGGTGCGTGACATGACGATGTGAACCAGGTGAAAACTAATGAGTTGCTATGGAAACAAACAAACCAGGAAGTGCAACCAGGAACTAAAAAGAGTCCAAAAAACAAACAACACATGGCCAAAACAAAAACATGATCAACAGACATTACAATTTACTATTGATGCTTGTTGATTAGAATTATATTTTCCCAATAATTGTTTGATTTAGAGAGTGAAATGCGAGTTATACTTTATATTTAACGCAAGCATTTCGCTCCTTTCTGTGACGGAGGAGAGGAAGTTGTTTAGAAATATACTTTTCACCGGACGTAAAACAACTTATTGTTGAAATCACCGTGGATGATCAAATATTTAAGTATATTGTTACGTATAATATTTATGGATGTATTATTCACAGGTTTGAATTGTGCTAAACAGGAAATTGAGACGTGAAGAAAAGTGTTAGTCATTGAAGCGGAAAAAGGCGGCGGGATTAAATACACTCTGCTTCTTCCTACTCCTTTTCGCACTCGTAATGAGAAAATATGTGAAATATGCGATGGTTCATATTGCTACTGTATGCATGTCATAATTACATATCCATATTTACATGTTTATATTTATATGTCTATATTTACATGTATATTTTTACATGTCTATATTTACATGTCCATATTTATGTCTATTTTTACATGTATGTTTTTACAGGTCTATATTTACATGTCCATATTTATATGTCTATATTTACATGCATATTTTTACATGTATATGTTTGCATGTCTATATTTACATGTCCATATCTACATGTATATTTTTTACATGTATATGTTTAAATATCTATATTTACATGTCTATATTTACATGTCATATTTACATGTCTATATTTATATGTCCATATTTACATGTCTATATTTACATGTATATTTTTACATGTCCATATTTGCATGTCATAATTATATGTTTATATTTACATGTCTATAATTACATGTCATATGTATATGTCCATATTTACATGTCCATATTTACATGTCTATATTTACATGTCATATTTATACAGTATGTGCATATTTACATGTCCATATTTATATCCATCCATCCATCCATGTCTAAATTTACATGTACATTTTTGCATGTATATTTTTACATGTATATTTGTACATGTCTATATTTACATGTATATTTTTACATGTCTATATTTACATGTCCATATTTATATATCTATATTTACATGCATATTTTTACATGTATATTTTTACATGTCTATATTTATATGTCCATATTTACATGTCATATTTACGTGTCCATATTTATATATCTATATTTACATGTATATTTTTACATGTATATTTTTACATGTCTATATTTATATGTCCATATTTACATGTCATATTTACATGTCCATATTTGCATGTCATATTTACATATCTATATTTACATGTCTATATTTACATGTCCATATTTATATGTCATATTTGTATGTCCATATTTACATGTCTATATTTACATGTCTATATTTACATGTCATATTTATATGTCCATATTTACATGTCATATTTACATGTCTATGTTTACATGTCATATTTACATGTCTATATTTATATGTCATATTTACATGTCCATAGTTACATGTCATATTTACACAACAATCACTCTCAATATCAATCACTGCTTGCTAAGATTTGTCTTCATTTTGCAGGGAGTCATTTATTATTGATGTATGTTGATTTGAGTGATATTTTCCCAATCAATCAATCACTCTGCTTCTTCCTACTCCTTTTCGCACTTGTAATGAGAACATATGAGACATATGTGATGGATCATATTGCCACTGTATGCACGTTTGACATAAACTTAAATAAAAACAACAATCGATGTTAAAAAGGAACAATCATAGTGAAAAGAAGTGACTTATTGTGAAAAAGAAACGTTGAAAAAACAATACTGAGTGTGTCAGATATTTAACACCATCAAAGAGCTGAAATATTACAAAGATTAAAGGTCTAATTTAATGACATAAGAGAATGATTCAACTCTGATAAAGTGTTGATTTCAGCCCAATGTGAGTTGAATTAATATTCACTGTTCTGCTGCGTTTACTTTCGCGTAACTGAAAGAATGTCAGATAAAAACCTACTTTTTTAGTCGGAAAACAGAAAGGAATTCTCAGCACAAAGTGATTCGACATGCATGGTTTCAAAAGAAACATGACAATAATGTAAGGAAGTTAGCAAAGATTGAACGCTAACACTTTAACTGTAGCTAGCTAGCTAACACTTTGAACGCTACAAGAATCATTCCTCTAGATATACTCCTAAATATACGTACATGTGTACATCAATGTATTCCCTTTCATCGCGACATCATCCGTGTACACGTAAATACTCATCTTTGGAGTCGGACCTTTGTAAGCTAGCTCCGATGCTAACAATGGCGCGAGGAGGAAGAGTTGAAGAAGGAAAAAGGCAGTAAAAGACAAGTTTATTGCAGCTCATCAGAGAGCTGACACACCACAGGAGGTCTCCAATCACCTTCCTGAAAGCCACAAAGTAATAAAGTGTGGCGGAGAAGCAAAGACGCAACTTCTTCGTTTTTGCTGCTAAATGAATTCCTGCTAATTCACCTCAGAGTTCAGCGTGAGGACGTGTGGAGTCCACACTTTCACACGTTCACACTTCCACAGCACAAACAATACCATCTTTGCATGTGTTTAATGAAAACTATTTGCATGATGGCCGTCAGCGAAGAGAAGTCCATAAATTAAATAAAGGGTTCGAAGTGTAGGATAAAAGTAGCGGCTTGTAGTCCGGATGTGTCATCACTAACTCTCCCTTGTCTTCCCGCAGGCGACCCCTCGGCCAACTGGCTGCACGCGCGCTCCTCCCGCAAGAAGAGGTGTCCGTACAGTAAGTACCAGACGCTGGAGCTGGAGAAGGAGTTCCTCTTCAACATGTACCTGACCCGGGACCGCCGCCACGAGGTGGCTCGCGCGCTCAACCTGACCGAGAGACAGGTGAAGATCTGGTTCCAGAACCGCAGGATGAAGATGAAGAAACAGAGCAAGGACCAGCCCAAGGACTAGAGTCGGCACGTAGGGGGAAGGTGCAGCACTACACAAAATGAGGACAAGAAGGTGCAGCACTACACAACATGAGGACAAGAAGGTGCAGCACTACACAACATGAGGACAAGAAGGTGCAGCACTACACAACATGAGGACAAGAAGGTGCAGCACTACACAACATGAGGACAAGAAGGTGCATCACCACTACACAACATGAGGACAAGAAGGTGCAGCACTACACAACATGAGGACAAGAAGGTGCAGCACTACACAACATGAGGACAAGAAGGTGCATTACCACTATACAACATGAGGACAAGAAGGTGCAGCACTACACAACATGAGGACAAGAAGGTGGAGCACTACACAACATGAGGACAAGAAGGTGCAGCACTACACAACATGAGGACAAGAAGGTGCAGCACTACACAACATGAGGACAAGAAGGTGCATCACCACTACACAACATGAGGACAAGAAGGTGCAGCACTACACAACATGAGGACAAGAAGGTGCAGCACTACACAACATGAGGACAAGAAGGTGCAGCACTACACAACATGAGGACAAGAAGGTGCATTACCACTATACAACATGAGGACAAGAAGGTGCAGCACTACACAACATGAGGACAAGAAGGTGCAGCACTACACAATATGAGGACAGGATGGTGCAGCACTACACAACATGAGGACAAGAAGGTGCATTACCACTATACAACATGAGGACAAGAAGGTGCAGCACTACACAACATGAGGACAAGAAGGTGCATCACCACTACACAACATGAGGACAAGAAGGTGCAGCACTACACAACATGAGGACAAGAAGGTGCAGCACTACACAACATGAGGACAAGAAGGTGCAGCACTACACAACATGAGGACAAGAAGGTGCATTACCACTATACAACATGAGGACAAGAAGGTGCAGCACTACACAACATGAGGACAAGAAGGTGCAGCACTACACAATATGAGGACAGGATGGTGCAGCACTACACAACATGAGGACAAGAAGGTGCATTACCACTATACAACATGAGGACAAGAAGGTGCAGCACTACACAACATGAGGACAAGAAGGTGGAGCACTACACAACATGAGGACAAGAAGGTGGAGCACTACACAACATGAGGACAAGAAGGTGCATCACTACTACACAATATGAGGACAAAATAGTGCAACACCACTACACATCATGAGGAAAAGATGTTGCATCACCACTACACAACATGAGGACAAGATGGTGCATCACCACTACACAACATGAAGACAAGATGGTGCACCACTACTACACAACATGAGGACAAGATGGTGCATCACCACTACACAACATGAAGACAAGATGGTGCACCACTACTACACAATATGAGGAAAAAATAGTGCAACGCCACTACACGTCATGAGGAAAAGATGTTGCATCACCACTACACAACATGAGGACAAGATGGTGCAGCACCACTACACAACATGAGGAGAAGATGGTGCAGCACCACTACACAACATGAGGACAAAATATTGCACCACTACACAACATGAGGACAAGATGGTGCATCACTACTACACAACATGAGGACAAGATGGTGCAGCACCACTACACAACATGAGGAGAAGATGGTGCAGCACCACTACACAACATGAGGACAAAATATTGCACCACTACACAACATGAGGGCAAGATGGTGCATCACTACTACACAACATGAGGACAAGAAAGTGCAGCACTACACAACATGAGGACAAGACGGTGCATCACCACTACACAACATGAGGACAAGAAGGTGCAGCACTACACAATATGAGGACAAGATGGTGCAGCACTACACAACATGAGGACAAGATGATGCATCACCACTACACAACATGAGGACAAGAAGGTGCAGCACTACACAACATGAGGACAAGAAGGGGCATCACCACTACACAACATGAGGACAAGAAGGTGCAGCACTACACAGCATGAGGACAAGATGGTGCATCACCACTACACAACATGAGGACAAGAAGGTGCAGCACTACACAATATGAGGACAGGATGGTGCAGCACTACACAACATGAGGACAAGATGATGCATCACCACTACACAACATGAGGACAAGAAGGTGCAGCACTACACAACATGAGGACAAGATGGTGCATCTCCACTACACAACATGAGGACAAGAAGGTGCACAACTACACAACATGAGGACAAGATGGTGCACCGCTACACAACATGGGGACAAGATGATGCACCATTACACAACATGAGGACAAGATGGTGTACCACTGCACAACATGAAGACAAGATGGTGCATCAAAACTACACAACATGAGGCCAAGATGGTGCAGCAGCACTACACAACATGATGACAAGATGGTGCAGCACTACACAACATGAGGACAAGATGGTGCACCACTACACAACAAGAGGACAATATGGTGCACAACTACACAACATGAGGACAAGATGGTGCAGCACCACTACACAACAAGAGGACAATATGGTGCACAGCTACACTACATGAGGACAAGATTGTGCACAACTACACAACATGAGGACGAGATGGTGCACCACTACACAACATGAGGACAAATTATTGCACCACTACACAACATGAGGACAATTTGGCACAACACCACTACACAACATCAGGAGAAGATGTTGCAGCACCACTACACAACATGAGGACAAGATGGTGCACAACTACACATCATGATGACAAGATGGTGCACCACTACACAACATGAGGACAAGATGGTGCAGCCTTACACAACATAAGAACAAGATGGTGCACAACTACACAACATGAGGACAAGATAGTGCAACACCATTACACAACATGAGCACAAGATGGTGCCTCAAAACTACACAACATGAGGACAACATGGTGCAGCTGCACTACACAACATGAGGACAAGATGGTGCACCACTACACAACATGAGGACAAGATGGTGCAGCAGCACTACACAACATGATGACAAGATGGTGCAGCGCTACACAACATGAGGACAAGATGGTGCACCACTACACAACAAGAGGACAATATGGTGCACAACTACACAACATGAGGACAAGATTGTGCACAACTACACAACATGAGGACAAGATGGTGCACCACTACACAACATGAGGACAAAATATTGCACCACTACACAACATAAGGAAAAGTTGGCACAACACCACTACACAACATGAGGACAAGATGTTGCAGCACCACTACACAACAGGAGGACAAGTTGGCACAACACCACTACACAACATGAGGACAAGATGTTGCAGCACCACTACACAACAGGAGGACAAGTTGGCACAACACCACTACACAACATGAGGACAAGATGGGGCAGCACTACACAACATGAGGACAATATGGTGCAGCCTTACACAACATGAGGACAATATGGTGCACCACTACACAACATGAGGACAAGACGGTGCAGCCTTACACAACATGAGAACAAGATGGTGCACAACTACACAACATGAGGACAAGATGGTGCACCACTACACAAAATGAGGACAAGATGGTGCACCACTACACAACATGAGGACAATATGGTGCACAACTACACAACATGAGGACAAGATGGTGCACAACTACACAACAAGAGGACAATATTGTGCACCACTACACAACATGAGGACAAAATGGTGCACCACTACACAACAAGAGGACAAGAATGTGCACAACTACACAACATGAGGACAAGATGGTGCACCACTACACAACATGAGGACAAGATGGTGCACAACTACACAACAAGAGGACAATATTGTGCACCACTACACAACATGAGGACAAAATGGTGCACCACTACACAACAAGAGGACAAGAATGTGCACAACTACACAACATGAGGACAAGATGGTGCATCACTACACAACATGAGGACAAGATTGTGCACAACTACACAACATGAGGACAAGATTGTGCACAACTATACAACATGAGGACACGATTGTGCACAACTATACAACATGAGGACAAGATTGTGCACAACTACACAACATGAGGACAAGATGGTGCATCACTACACAACATGAGGACAAGATGGTGCATCACTACACAACATGAGGACACAACTGAACATTACTCACAATATCGACTTTATTCTTCAGCACGACGGAGACAAAAGCGATACGGCACATGTTGGTATCACTCCCATACCAACAACTACATCAGGGCTAGTATTGGTGATACGGACAGCGATACTTTTTACTTGACATGATTGAATGATTGTGTGACATGCGACTGTTTAGAAGTCGTTAAAGGACGGCAGCAAGCACCACTTCTCTCACTCACATCCTTCAAAGACTTCCTGTATCCAACAAGGTGTTCTCCCACCTCAAAACAATATGGCACCTGCCGTTTCCTTGGTAACGCATTTCAGAAGGCCCCTAACTGTATGCAGACCATGCGCTGTGCTGAGGGCCCCGCGATCCGTGGAGGCCCCGTTTATTGTGAAGAAGTGCACGTAAGATGTAAAATGAATGACACTAACGTATGCCTAGACCCTTCCTGCTCCGTCACTGAACAAAAACAAAATAGATTTGGCATTTTCCCAGACACTCCTTCTCCTAAGTAAATGGTACTTTTGATCACATTCAATTTGTGATTTTGCACTCAAAACTATTGAAAACCGTAACTTCCGGACTATAAGCCACTACTTTTTTCCCCACACTTTGAAACCAGCAGCTTATAAAACAGTGCGGCTAATGTATGGAATACAAATAGTAAAAAAACAAACAAACACTGAATAGGTGGGTTATTCTTTGTGCTATGGCACCATCTTTTGGACAAAACTTTCCAACCAAAAGTAAAACTGTCATTCTGCCTTTCTAGCCGTCCATAGCGTTTCTACCCCTATGGATTCTTCATTCGTCACTCCGAGTTGATCGATTTAACGAAAACAATTCTGACTTAATTACTTTTTGCCTTGTTGCAGTTTCACAAATTCATTAATTAGATTAATTAAATAATCCTGACCCTATCCCTAATCTAATGAAGCTAGCGTCGTTAGCATTAGCTAATATGCTAACATGTTTACAAGTGTCTGTGTTAGTGTTGTTAATGGCATTCTTTTTGTGTTGTTTCAGTTTTCATTCATTTTTAATTTTTTCATTTATTTCAGGCAATGACATTTAATAAAAATAAAGTACATGGTAGACAATACATAATAATATCAAATAATATAATGCAAAAGGTAATGTACAGTATGTAAGCATGATTGTCCAGTTTTGCCTGAAAGGGAGTGGGAAGAAGATAACTTTAAGATTCACAAATTCCTCGGTAAATTCACCAAAACGTCATTGTGGAGTTGTTAGCTTGCGCAGCATGACAACGACTTCTGTTTTGTCTGATCAGCCGTTTTACTGCCGTGTTACAGACACCATTTGGAATCAATTCATGTATGTAAATAAACATTTCTGTGTCAATACGTCATTTCGCAAAAAATATATCTGCGACTTATAGTCCAGTGCGACTAATATATGGAACAAAAAATGTTTCCCAACAATTTCAGTGGGTGTGTCTTATACACCGGTGCGCTCTATAGTCCGGAAAATACAGTAATTTGTTCCCAATTAATTAGTTTGTGTTTAAAACATTCATCAGATTCAATTGAAGTTTGATTTTTCAAATTTTTGTAATAGGGTGGGGTGGGGGGGGGTTCCAAAAAAAATCTGCTTAGGGCCCCAATTTATCTTAGGGGCCTTGACAATATCAGCAACACCAAGTTTGTATGCCAGTAAATACGTGTACATATAATATTATTAGATTAGAGGAAATAATGTTTATTCAGTTCGCTTTAGCAGTAGAGGAAGGGCTATAGTGTTAGGATGAAATGCTGCTAGCTTTGTTACCTTCTTGTTTTGTTTATGGAAATGATCGATGACTAGCGCTGCTCTGCTTGTTTTCCTATTCGACCATTACATCTGTCTTTTGTACAATTGGTTATGTCGAACTTTCACGTGTAGCATGCGTATATTGATGGCTGTAACCATGGCAACACAGCCAGTGTTGAGGTGTGGAAGCTTTTAAAGGTAAACTGCAAAGTATTTGCCTTTTATTTCTTAAAAAAAAACAACTAAATAATGCTCGATATAAATTAGAAAAAAAAAACAGCGTTTTTTTTTACTGTGGAAGTGAAAATAGACTTTAATAAATGAGTGTCAATGAAATAAAAATACATGAAGTATTGGATGTGTATGCCTTTTATCGTTATTTAATTAGGCTTTTTTTTAGGCTTATTTTATGCCGAAATTTCACAAAAAAATTAACGCAGCGTGATTTCATTTACAAATGTGAACAGGAAGTGAGATTATTAGTCCTCCACGGGGCTCAGAGGAGGGGCGATCGTTAATGCGTATTTACCGTGGCAATAGAGACGCGCTGAAACGTGCTCATTAATAAAAGCCGTTGTCTATCTCTGGGCAGGACTTCCATTAGCATCAACAAGGTGGTGCGCCGTGATAAAACACACATCGTCTGTATTTGTCTTAATAATGGCTGCTCCAGTGCGTCTTTCAATGGACTCAATGACCAAAGCACATAAAAAGATTGTTTCTACTGACTCAGACTTCTCTCCACTCCCGTGTATTGTTGTGTACATGTTTTTGTAATTGTTGCTTTCTCTTCCCCTGCCAGTCATATCCTGCATGCCGCTATGACACACACTCGGAGCACATAAAGTATAGAGTATTTACAGCAGTACATGCTGGGTTTCTGCTTGTTTTTTGCACTGGTGCCGTGACCCGGATGAGAGTTTGAATGAAGAGGGTAGGTGCACATGAATAAACCTCACTCCCTGACACCTTAGGAGCTTGGAAACAGGGACTAGATCAGGGAGGTTCTAATGGTGCCGTGACCCGGATGAGAGCGAGGTTTAAGAGTGTAACTGACGCCAGCCACACACTAAAAAATGCTGGGTTATTTTTTTCTACCCAAATGCTGGGTGGAGCCTGTTGGGTCATATTTATGGATTATTTGTTAGGAGTTTTTGTGACCCGACCCAAGGAAATAGTTCACTGTCTTTATCGATGCAGACCACGCTAAATGGACTTCACAATATTTTGAGACTTGTTTACGGAAAGCGGTTCAAAGTCACTCAACATTGTCTTACGATTGTTTAAAAAACAATCTTCATAAATCATAACGATGTTTGGACTACAAAGAGGTTGGCTGAAAGCTTAAAAACGACGTGTTTTAATACCGACCTCTGCCTATAGGAGTCATAAATCATTATTATGCATGAAATGGGGACCAAATCAGGGGGGTTCCACTGGTGCCGTGACCCGGATGAGAGTTAGGATGAAGAGGGTAGGTGTACATTAATAAACCTCATTCCCTGACACCTTAGGAGCTTGGAAGCAAGGACTAGATCAGGGAGGTTCCACTGGTGCTGTGACCCGGATGAGAGTTAGGATGAAAAGTGTAGGTGTACATTAATAAACCTCACTCCCTGCACTCCCTGACACCTTAGGAGCTTGGAAACAGGGACTAGATCAGGGAGGTTCCACTGGTGCTGTGACCCGGATGAGAGTTAGGATGAAGAGGGTAGGTGTACATTAATAAAGCTCACTCCCTGACACTTTAGGAGCTTGGAAACAGGGACTAGATCAGGGGGGTTGCACTGGTGCCGTGAGTCGGATGAGAGTTAGGATTAAGACGGTGGGTGTACATTAATAAAGCTCACTCCCTGACACCTTAGGAGCTTGGAAACAGGGACTAGATCAGGGGGGTTGCGATGGTGCAGTGACCCGGATGAGAGTTAGGATTAAGAGGGTAGAGGTACATTAATAAACCCCACTCCCTGACACCTAAAGAGCTTGGAAACTGGGACTAAATCAGGGGGGTTGCAATGGTGCCGTGACCCGGATGAGAGTTAGGATTAAGAGGGTAGGTGTACATTAATAAACCTCACTCCCTGAAACCTTAACAGCTTGAGTTGGACATCGAGTCGACATCTCGAGCCCTCATTTGGCAGTCAGGTTCGAGCCTTGGGCAAAACCGAAACAGGGCCTGGACCAGGCATGTCACAATGCTGCCGTGACCTGGATGAGAGTGAGGATTAAGAGGGTAGGTGTACATTAATACTGGACATTGCGTTGACACCTCGAGCCCTCATTTGGCAGAGTCCGGTTTGAGCCTTGGGCAAAACCAAAACAGGGCCTGGACCAGACATGTCACATCTGTGTCGTGACCCTGATAAATGTGATTTTTAAGGGGATGAGTGTAGCAGATGCCTGTCCGTGTGGCTGTGCCAGTGTGCACGTTAGTAAGCCACCGGCAGAACAAAACAGGGACTAGATCAGGGGGATTTCATTGGTGCCGTGACCCGGATGATAGTGAGGTTTAGCGCCAGTTAGCATAGCTGTGCCAGTGTGCATGTCAGTAAACCTCTCTCGCTGACACCTTAAGGCTCTCATTCTGCGGACCCATGTTCGGGCCACCGACAAAACAGGGACTCGACCGGAGGGTTACGTTGGTGCTGTGACTCGGATGAATATGAGCTTTAAGGGTATGAGTGTGACAGACTCCAGTCCGTGTGGATGTGCCAGTGTGCACATTAGTAAACCTCATTCCTGATATCTTAAACCTCATTCCTGATATCTTAAAATCTCATGTGAAAAACTCATGTTCAATCCCCGGGCAGAAGGGGAACAGGGAACAGATCAGCGGGGTTAAATTGGTGTCGTGACCCGGATGAGAGTGAGGTTCAAGGGGGTGAGTGTAACAGACGCCAGCCACACAATAATAAAATGCTGGGTTATTTTTTCTACCCAAATGCTGGGTTGAGTCTGTTGGGTCATATTTATGGGTTATTTCTAAGGAGTTTTTGTGACCCAACCCAATAAAATAGTTCACCATCGTTATAAATTGAGAATGTTTGCGGAGTTAAAATGACCCAGCATTTGGATTGAACATATAACCCATCTTCCTGGGTTAATTTACCCAGCATTGGTTTGTCCAATAGTTACACAACTACCCTCTCTGGGTAATTTTCAACACAGCAGTTTTTAGAGAAACCGAAACAGGGCCTGGACCAGGCATGTCACATTGGTGCCGTGACCCGGCTCTGTCAGTGTGTTTTGTTTGTAGACCTCACTCGTTTGTTGACATATGGGGCTCTCATTCGGCGGACCCATGTTCGAGCCACCAGTGGAACCAAAACAGGGACTCGATCGGGGGGGATTTCATTGGTGCCGTGACCCGGATGAGAGTGAGGTTTAGGTTTACCCCAACCCTATTTTTAATTTGATTAATTAATATTAAAAACATTAAGCAATGAATTATTTAAAACAAAGCGAACATCCAATCATTTAAAATAAAAATAATACCAATTAGCCTACTTTTGGTTTTAATTCCGGTCACCCCACACTGACCTCCCCTGAGAACAACATTAAAATATAAAAATAATTGTAAAACTGTTTAAAAGTGTGTCGTTTATGGCATATATGTTAATCTTAACGTATTTAGGTAATTTAACTGTATAAAAGTGCACTCTGTTGAGCTTATTTTAATTTAAGTTTTACTTTAATTGATTTTATTGTAAAGAAACATGAAAATTACCAATTTGTTTGGTAGAATTAACCCAACATTGCAGTTAACATGACCCAACATTTGGATTGAAATATAACCCATTTTGTTGGGTTAATTCACCCAACATTGGTTTGGTCCAATATATTTCACAACAGTTGGGTTGAAAACTACCCTATCTGGGTAATTTTCAACCCAGCAATTTTTAGAGAAACCGAAACAGGGCCTGGACCAGGCATGTCACATTGGTGCTGTGACCCGGCTCTGGTCAGTGTGTTTTGTTTGTAGACATCACTCATTTGTTGACATCTCAGGCTTTCATTCGGCGAACCCATGTTCGAGCCACCAGCGGACCCAAAACAGGGACTATATCGGGGGGGATTTCATTGGTGCCGTGACCCAGATGAGAGTGAGGTTTAGAGTTACCACAACCCTATTTTAATTTGATTAATTAATATTTAACACCTTAAGCAATTAATTTTTAAAACAAAAAGAACATCCAAATATTTCAAAATAAAAGAATAGCCAATAGCTATATTAAAACGGTTAATTAATGCAGAGTATTTGAACATGAAGACTTGTGTGTATAAATGTGTAATAGAAGCATGTTGGTGTTTGGACTGTGAAAAGTGCACACTCAGCTCAACGGCATGACCTTCCTCCAAGAGTCGTTGTTGTATTTTCTATTTTCATACACGCTGCGTACAATAAACTATTATGCAATCTGCTATGCAAGTTCAGGAAAAGACTCGTTAGAAAACCGGAGAAAGTGCTGACTGTTGCACAAAAGGGACACCTTTCCAATTTGTGTAGGGATGTTACTTTTGATGAAAGTAGGGGTTAACACGCTCCTCGATGTACTTATTGATCTGAGAGTTGATTGAACAGAAGGTCGTCTTGTTGGATCATCCTATTTAAATCGGACACTTTTATAGGTAAACAAGAGAAGTCCTAGTTTACATTCTTTGTGCACACCACAATACTCACTTTTACAGTATTTATTTGGCTTTTGTGTGTATTGTACATGCATATTATTAACTCATGAATCATACATTATTTATTACAAATCAATAAACAATAAGTCATACATAACATTTAAAACTATTTAAATTTGCAAAGTAAAAAAAAAAAATCAAGATTATAATCTAAATACATTTCAAAGGAATCAACGACGTGTTTGTATTATTAAATATAATAAATATTAAAGAACAAGTGTAACTTTCTTTATTATTATTGTACATTTATTTTTGGGTCTTTGTCAATACCTTGATAGATCATCTAAAAAATGTCAATGTCACAAAGATGTATCATTCAAAATATACATGAAATATACTAATAACAAATCAAATACTAATTAAAATTGAACAGAAGATACTACACTCCTTGTTTTATATACATATTTTGTAGAAATGTAGATTATTAGTCCTGACATCGAGACTCTTTGTGTATATTTATGAACTCATCTTTTGTTTTGGCGGGAATGACTTAAATGTGGTGAATTTATCCTCTAATTCCTCATTACATGTTTTGCTGCCTCTGAAAAATGATAAATGTTGAGAAGTTTTGTATTGATCGAAACAAAGCATTTTTTTCATATATTTTGACCTTATATGGCATGTTTGCACTTCCTGTCCATAAGTTGTGTAAAAATAAAAGAGTTGCCTCTTCTCTTCATAATTACTGCAATTATTTCTTGGAGAAGTTTGATTGATACATTCCTACAAAGAAATACAACAATACAGATCTACAAAGAAATACAACAATACATACCTACAAAGAAATACAACAATACAGATCTACAAAGAAATACAACAATACACACCTCCAAAGAAATACAAAAATACACACCTACAAAGAAATACAACAATACACACTTTAAAAAAATACAACAATACACAACTACAAAGAAATACAACAATACACCTACAAAGAAATACAACAATACACACCTACAACAACAACAAAAACAACACACACCTACAAAGAAACACAACAATACATACCGACAAAGAAATACAAAAATACATACCTTCAAAGAAATACAACAATACATACTTACAATGAAATACAACAATACATACATACTCAGAAATACAACTACACACACCTACAAATAAATACAACAATAAACACGTACAAAGATATACAACAATACATACCTACAAAGAAATACAACAATACACACATACAAAGAAAAGCAACAATACACACCTACAAAGAAATACAACAATACACACCTACAACAAAATACAACAATACACATCTACAAATAAATACATTAATACATACCGATAAAGAAATACAACAATACATACCTTCAAAGAAATACAACATTACATACCTAAAAAGAAATAAAACAATACATACCTACAAAGAAATACAACAACGCATACATACTGTACATACATAGCAATACAACTATACATACATACATACACAGAAATACAACTACAAAGAAATACAACAATACACACCTACAAAGAAATACAACAATACACACCTACAACAACAAAAAACAATACACATCTACAAAGAAACACAACAATACATACCGACAAAGAAATACAAAAATGCATACCTTCAAAGAAATACAACGATACATACTGACAATGAAATACAACAATACACACCTTCAAAGAACTACAACGATACATACCTAAAAATAAATAAAACAATATATACCTACACAAAAATACAACATACATACATACAAACGTTTGTACACAGAAATACAACAATACATACATACTCAGAAATACAACTACACACACCTACAAAGAAATACAACAATAAACACGTACAACAATATACAACAATACACACCTACAAAGAAATACAACAATACATACCTACAAAGAAATACAACAATACACATCTACAAATAAATACATTAATACGTACCGATAAAGAAATACAACAATACATACCTTCAAAGAAATACAACATTACATACCTAAAAAGAAATAAAACAATACATACCTACAAAGAAATACAACAACACATACATACTGTACATACATAGAAATACAACTATACATACATACATACACAGAAATACAACTACAAAGAAATACAACAATACACACCTACAAAGAAATACAACAATACATCCCAACAAAGAAACACAACAATACACAACTACAAAGATATACAACTATACATACCTACAAAGAAATACAACAGTACACATATACAAAGAAATTCATTGACACATGCATACAAAAAATACAACAATACACACCTACAAAGATATACAACAATAAACACCTACAAAGAAATACAAAAATACACACCTACAAAGAAATACAACAATACATACCTACAAAGAAATACAACAATACATATCTACAAAGAAATACAACAATACATACCTACAAAAAATACAACAATACACACCTACAAAGAAATACAACAATACACACTTAAAAAAATACAACAATACACAACTACAAAGAAATACAACAATACACTTACAAAGAAATACAACAATACACACCTACAATAAAATACAACAATACACATCTACAAAGAAACACAACAATACATACCTTCAAAGAAATACAACAATACATACCGACAATGAAATACAACAATAAATACATACTCAGAAATACAACTATACACACGTTCAAAGAAATACAACAATACATACCTAAAAATAAATAAAACAATACATATCTACAAAAAATACAACAATAAACACCTACAAAGATATACAACAATACACATCTACAAAGAAATACATTAATGCATACCGACAAAGAAATACAACAATAAATACATTCAAAGAAATACAACATTACATACCTTCAAAGAAATACAACAATACATACCTAAAAATAAATAAAACAATAAATACGTACAAAGAAATACAACAATACACACTTTCAAAGAAAAACAACAATACACACCTACAAATAAATACAACAACACACACTTACAATGAAATACAACAATACACATCTACAAAGAAATACATTAATACATACCTACAGAGAAGTACAGTAATACACACCTACAAATAAATACAACAATTCATACCTACAAAGAAATACAACAATACACACCTACAAAGAAACACAAAAATACATACCTACAAAGAAATACAACAATACATATCTACAAAGAAATACAACAATACATACCTACAAAGAAATAAAACAATACACACCTACAAGGAAATACAACAATACATACAAAGAAATACACCATTACATACCTACAAAGAATTACAACAATACACATATACAAAGAAAAACAACAGTACACACCTACAAAGAAATACAATAATACATACCTACAAAGAAACACACCAATACACACCTACAAATAAGTACAACAATATACACCTACAAAGACATACAACAATACACATCTACAAAGAAACACAACAATACATACCTACAAAGAAATACAGCAATACACACCTACAAAGAAACACAACAATACACACCAACAAATAAATACAACAATACACACCTAAAAAGAAACACATGTACACAATGATGTTGTGTAAACAACTGTAGGCGTGGGTGATGTATTTGGTATCAACTGGAACAAATGCCAGAATAACTAACAACTAGGGTTGTAACGTACACATTTGGCGTTACATCATTACGTGTTATGTTTTGGGTATGTCATTTTGTGGTATGATGTTTTCTGTTATAGCATTTTGTGTTATATTTTGTGTGTGACATTTTGTGTTATGACATTTTGTGTTACAAGGTTTTGTGTTATATTGTGTTTGTGTGTGTTACCATGTTTCATATTATGACATTTTGTGTTACAGCGTTTCATGTTCCGGAATTGTGTCTTATATTTTTGTGTCCTGATGTGTTGTGTTACAACATTATATGTTACTCTATTTTAAGTTATTACATTTTGTGTCACAGCATTTCATGTTATATTTTGTGTCCTGATGTGTCGTGTTACAGCATTATATGTAACTTTATTTTAAGTTGTAGCATTTTTGTGTTACAGCGTTTTCTGGTACAACATTTTAAAGTTACGGCATTTCATGTTATGACATTTTGTGTTCCAGATTTTTTTGTTATATTTCATGTGTGACATTTTGTGTTATAATGTTTCGTGTGATGACATTTCGTGTTACATAATTTTGTGTAATATTTTGTGTCCTGATGTTACATCATTATATGTTACTGTATTTTTAAGTTATATCATTCCATGTTACAACATTTTAATGTCATGGCATTTCATGTTATGACATTTTGTGTTACATCGTTTTTTCGTATATTTCGTGTGTGACATTTTGTGTTATAACATTTTGTGTTACAGCGTTCCCTGTTCCAGAGTTTTGTGCTATATTTTGTGTCCTGATGTGTTGTGTTCCAGCATTATATGTTACTGTATTTTAAGTTACAGCATTTCGTGTTACAATCTTTTGTGTTTTATTTTGTGTGTGACATTTTGTGTTATGACATCTTGGTATTAGAGAATGTTGTGGTATATTTTGTGTCTTGATGTTTTGTGTTACAACATTATATACTACTGTATTTTAAGTTGGAGCGTTTCATGTTACATTTTGTGTTACGATAATTCGTGATATGACGTTTCGTGTTATATCTTTTTGTGTATGACATTTTGTGTTATAAGGTTTTGTGTAAGAGCATTTTAAGTCACAGAATTTGGTGTTACCGCATTTCATGTCATGTTTTGTGTTGTGACACTTCCTGTTACTCCCTTCTTTGCCACGCCCCTTTCAGTGTGCAGGACAACCGCCTGAATAACAGCAAGGATTTGTTTCTCTTTGTCCATGTGAGCAACGTACTTGTTTGTCCACAATGTGAGAAAAACAAATACCATTTTTATGTTGGGCGCAACATAGGAAACATGAGAACAATTCCAGGGTGATGCTGCAACTACCCTTCATATCCAAACCATCACCTTCTCTAAATGTTGTTTGTGTTGCGCCTTAAAATGCAGCACAGCATGGTTCCACTTCCTGTGCGGAAGTGGGAAGACAAGAAAAGAAGCGGTGGGGGGAGGAGGAGGCAGCATGTGTTGAAAATATGTGTGTTTGCTGGCACACCACTTGAAAGGAGACGGCGTCTGTCGGGCTGCAGCAGCCGAAGACGGCCATAAAGCCATAAAACCCCCACATGTGAGGTGAGGCCGGCATTCATGGCAGGCGACGTCATGCGCCCGCCAGGAGACGCTCAGATGGAGTGAAGACATCCTCGTCAGCACTGTCCTGGAGTGCAACACCACATCTGTGCAGGTGTTGTTTGGAATGTTGCGCAATACTCACCAGTCAATGAAATCATGGAAATAGGGAACTTCTACTTGTAGTGTGTTTGCAGAACTACAGTATTTACCATAAATCAGTAGTTTTGTCAAACATTAGAGAAATAATACTTGTATATATACACAGTGATGGACAAACTACAAGTTACTCTCCATTAAATGTAACTAAGCTACAGGTTATTCTCCATTAAAGGTAGCTAAACTACAAGTTACTATCCATTAAATGTAACTAAGCTACAGGTTACTCTCCATTAAATGTAACTAAGCTACACGTTACTCTCCATTAAATGTAGCTAAGATTCACGTTACTCTCCATTAAATGCAGCTAAGATTCACGTTACTCTCCATTAATTGTAACTAAGCTACAAGTTACTATCCATTAAATGTAACTGAGCTACAGGTTACTCTCCATTAAAGGTAGCTAAGCTTCAAGTTACTCTCCATTAAATGTAACTAAGATACAGGTTACTCTCCATTAAATGTAACTAAGCTACAAGTTACTCTCCATTAAATGTAACTAAGCTACAAGTTACTCTCCATTAAATGTAACTAAGATACAGGTTACGCTCCATTAAATGTAACTAAGCTACAAGTTACTCACCATTAAATGTAGCTAACATTCACGTTACTCTCCATTAAATGTAGCTAAGATTCATGTTACTCTCCATTAAATGTAACTAAGCTACAAGTTACTCTCCATTAAATGTAACTAAGCTACAAGTTACTCTCCATTAAATGTATCTAAGCTACAGGTTACTCTCCATTAAAGGTAACTAAGCTACAAGTTACTCTCCATTAAATGTAACTAAGATACAGGTTACTCTCCATTAAATGTAACTAAGCTACAAGTTACTCACCATTAAATGTAGCTAACATTCACGTTACTCTCCATTAAATGTAGCTAAGATTCATGTTACTCTCCATTAAATGTAACTAAGCTACAAGTTACTCTCCATTAAATGTAACTAAGCTACAAGTTACTCTCCATTAAATGTATCTAAGCTACAGGTTACTCTCCATTAAAGGTAGCTAAGCTACAAGTTACTCTCCATTAAATGTAGCTAAGCTACAAGTTACTCTCCATTAAATGTAACTAGGCTACAGGTTACTCTCCATTAAAGGTAGCTAAGCTACAAGTTACTCTCCATTAAATGTAGCTAAGTTACAAGTTACTCTCCATTAAATGTAACTAAGCTACAAGTTACTATCCATTAAAGGTAACTAAGCTACAGGTTACTCTCCATTAAAGGTAGCTAAGCTACAAGTTACTCTCCATTAAATGTAACTAAGCTACAGGTTACTCTCCATTAAATATAACTGACCTACAAGTTACTCTCCATTAAATGTAGCTAAGATTCACATTACTCTCCATTAAATGTAGCTAAGATTCAGGTTACTCTCCATTAAATGTAGCTAAGCTACAAGTTACTCTCCATTAAATGTAACTAAGCTACAGGTTACTCTCCATTAAAGGTAGCTAAGCTACAAGTTACTCTCCATTAAATGTAGCTAAAATACACGTTTCTTTCTATTAAATGTAGCTAAGTTTCAAGTTACTCTCCATTAAATGTAACTAAGGTACAAGTTACTCTCCATTAAAGGTAGCTAAGATTCACGTCACTCTCCATTAAATGTAACTAGCTACAAGTTACTCTCCATTAAATGTAGCTAAGATACAAGTTACTCTCCATTTAATGTAACTAACTACAAGCTACTCTCCATTAAAGGTAGTTAAGATTCACGTTACTCTCCATTAAATGTAACTAGCTACAACTTACACTCCATTAAATGTAACTAAGCTACAGGTTACTCTCCATTAAAGGTAGCTAAGCTACAAGTTACTCTCCATTAAATGTAACTAAGATTCATGTTACTCTCCATTAAATGTAGCTAATATTCACGTTACTCTCCATTAAATGTAACTAAGCTACAAGTTACTATCCATTACATGTAACTAAGCTACAGGTTACTCTCCATTAAAGGTAGCTAGGCTACAAGTTACTCTCCATTAAATGTAACTAAGATACAGGTTACTCTCCATTAAATGTAACTAAGCTACAAGTTACTCTCCATTAAATGTAGCTAAGATTCACGTTACTCTCCATTAAATGTAGCTAAGATTCATGTTACTCTCCATTAAATGTAACTAAGCTACAAGCTACTCTACATTAAATGTAACTAAGCTACAGGTTACTCTCCATTAAAGGTAGCTAAGCTACAAGTTTATCTCTATTAAATGTAACTAAGCTACAGGTTACTCTCCATTAAAGGTAGCTAAGCTACAAGTTACTCTCCATTAAATGTAGCAGAGTTACAAATTACTCTCCATTAAATGTAACTAAGCTACAAATTACTATCCATTAAATGTAACTAAGCTACAGGTTACTCTCCATTAAAGGTAGCTAAGCTACAAGTTACTCTCCATTAAATGTAACTAAGCTACAGGTTACTCTCCATTAAATATAGCTAAGCTACAAGTTACTCTCCATTAAAAGTAGCTAAGATTCACATTACTCTCCATTAAATGTAGCTAAGATTCATGTTACTCTCCATTAAATGTAACTAAGCTACAAGTTACTCTCCATTAAATGTATCTAAGCCACAGGTTACTCTCCATTAAAGGTAGCTAAGCTACAAGTTACTCTCCATTAAATGTAGCTAAGTTGCAAGTTACTCTCTATTAAAGGTAGCTAAGCTTCAAGTTACTCTCCATTTAATGTAACTAACTACAAGCTACTCTCCATTAAAGGTAGCTAAGCTACAAGTTACTCTCCATTAAATGTAGCTAAGATTCACGTTACTCTCCATTAAATGTAGCTAAGATTCCTGTTACTCTCCATTAAAGGTAGCTAAGTTACAAGTTACTCTCCATTAAATGTAGCTAAGTTACAAGTTACTCTCTATTAAATGTAGCTAAGCTTCAAGTTACTCTCCATTAAATGTAACGAAGCTACAAGTTACTCTCCATTAAAGGTAGCTAAGATTCACGTCACTCTCCATTAAATGTAACTAGCTACAAGTTACTCTCCATTAAATGTAGTTAAGATACACGTTAATCTCCATTTAATGTAACTAACTACAAGCTACTCTCCATTATAGGTAGTTAAGATTCACGTTACTCTCCATTAAATGTAACTAGCTACAAGTTACTCTCCATTAAATGTAACTAAGCTACAGGTTACTCTCCATTAAAGGTAGCTAAGCTACAAGTTACTCTCCATTAAATGTAACTAAGATTCATGTTACTCTCCATTAAATGTAGCTAATATTCACGTTACTCTCCATTAAATGTAACTAAGCTACAAGTTACTATCCATTAAATGTAACTAAGCTACAGGTTACTCTCCATTAAAGGTAGCTAAGCTACAAGTTACTCTCCATTAAATGTAACTAAGATACAGGTTACTCTCCATTAAATGTAACTATGCTACAAGTTACTGTCCATTAAATGTAGCTAAGATTCACGTTACTCTCCATTAAATGTAGCCAAGATTCATGTTACTCTCCATTAAATGTAACTAAGCTACAAGTTACTCTCCATTAAATGTAACTAAGCTACAGGTTACTCTCCATTAAAGGTAGCTAAGCTACAAGTTACTCTCTATTAAATGTAATTAAGCTACAGGTTACTCTACATTAAAGGTAGCTAAGCTACAAGTTACTCTCCATTAAATGTAGCAGAGTTACAAGTTACTCTTCATTAAATGTAACTAAGCTACAAATTACTATCCATTAAATGTAACTAAGCTACAGGTTACTCTCCATTAAAGGTACCTAAGCTACAAGTTACTCTCCATTAAATGTAACTAAGCTACAGGTTACTCTCCATTAAATATAACTAAGCTACAAGTTACTCTCCATTAAATGTAGCTAAGATTCACGTTACTCTCCATTAAATGTAGCTAAGATTCATGTTACTCTCCATTAAATGTAACTAAGCTACAAGTTACTCTCCATTAAATGTAACTAAGCCACAGGTTACTCTCCATTAAAGGTAGCTAAGCTACAAGTTACTCTCCATTAAATGTAGCTAAGTTACAAGTTACTCTCTATTAAAGGTAGCTAAGCTTCAAGTTACTCTCCATTTAATGTAACTAACTACAAGCTACTCTCCATTAAAGGTAGCTAAGCTACAAGTTACTCTCCATTAAATGTAGCTAAGATTAACGTTGCTCTCCATTAAATGTAGCTACGATTCATGTTACTCTCCATTAAATGTAACTAAGCTACAAGTTACTCTCCATTAAATGTATCTAAGCTACAGGTTACTCTCCATTAAATATAACTAAGCTACAAGTTACTCTCCATTAAATGTAGCTAAGATTCACGTTACTCTCCATTAAATGTAGCTAAGATTCATGTTACTCTCCATTAATTGTAACTAAGCTACAAGTTACTCTCCATTAAATGTAACTAAGCCACAGGTTACTCTCCATTAAAGGTAGCTAAGCTACAAGTTACTCTCCAATAAATATAGCTAAGTTACAAGTTACTCTCTATTAAATGTAGCTAAGCCTCAAGTTACTCTCCATTTAATGTAACTAACTACAAGCTACTCTCCATTAAATGTAGCTAAGATTAACGTTACTCTCCATTAAATGTAGCTAAGATTCATGTTACTCTCCATTAAATGTAACTAAGCTACAAGTTACTCTCCATTAAATGTATCTAAGCTACAGGTTACTCTCCATTAAAGGTAGCTAAGCTACAAGTTACTCTCCATTAAATGTAGCTAAGTTACAATTTACTCTCTATTAAATGTAGCTAAGCTTCAAGTTACTCTCCATTAAATGTAACTAAGCTACAAGTTACTCTCCTATAAAGGTAGCTAAGATACACGTCACTCTCCATTAAATGTAACTAGCTACAAGTTACTCTCCATTAAATGTAGTTAAGATACAAGTTACTCTCCATTTAATGTAACTAACTACAAGCTACTCTCCATTAAAGGTAGCTAAGATTCATGTTACACTCCATTAAATGTAACTAGCTACAAGTTACTCTCCATTAAAAGTAGCTAAGATTCACGTTACTCTCCATTAAATGTGACTAAGCTACAAGTTACTCTCCATTAAAGATAGCTACGATTCACGTCACTCTCCATTAAATGTAACTAGCTACAAGTTACTCTCCATTAAATGTAGTTAAGATACAAGTTACTCTCCATTTAATGTAACTAACTACAAGCTACTCTCCATCAAAGGTAGCTAAGATTCACGTTACTCTCCATTAAATGTAACTAGCTACAAGTTACTCTCCATTAAAGGTTGCTAAGATTCACGTTACTCTCCATTAAATGTGACTAAGCTACAAGTTACTCTCCATTAAAGGTAGCTAAGATTCACGTTACTCTCCATTAAATGTGACTAAGCTACAAGTTACTCTCCATTAAAGATAGCTAAGATTCACGTCACTCTCCATTAAATGTAACTAGCTACAAGTTACTCTCCATTAAATGTAGTTAAGATACAAGTTACTCTCCATTTAATGTAACTAACTACAAGCTACTCTCCATCAAAGGTAACTAAGATTCACGTTACTCTCCATTAAATGTAACTAGCTACAAGTTACTCTCCATTAAAGGTTGCTAAGATTCACGTTACTCTCCATTAAATGTGACTAAGCTACAAGTTACTCTCTAATAAATGTAACTAAGCTACAAGTTACTCTCTATTAAATGTAACTAGCTACAAGTTACTCTCCATTAAAGGTAGCTAAGCTACAAACTACTCTTCATTAAAAGTAGCTAAGATTCACGTTACTCTCCATTACATGTAGCTAAAATACAAGTTACTCTCCATTAGAGGTAGCTAAGATTCACGTTACTCTCCATTACATGTAGCTAAAATACAAGTTACTCTCCATTAGAGGTAGCTAAGATTCACGTTACTCTCCGTTAAATGTAACTAAGCTTCAAGTTACTCTCCATTAAATGTAACTAAGTTACAAGTTAATTTCCATTAAAGGTAGCTAAGATTCACGTTACTCTCCATTAAATGTAACTAAGCTACACGTTACACGCTATAAAATGTAGCTAAAACACAAGTTACTCTCTATTAAAGGTATTTGAGATTCACGTTACTTTTCATTAAATGTAGCTAAGATACAAGTTATTCTCCATTAAAAGTGGCTAAGATTCACGTTACTCTCAATTAAATGTAACGAGGCTACAAATTACTCTCCATTAAAGGTAGCTAAGATTCACGATACTCTCCATTAAATGTAACTAAGCTACAAGTTACTTTTCATTAAAGGTAGCTAAGATTCACGATACTCTCCATTAAATGTAACTAAGCTACAGGTTGCTCTCCATTAAAGGTAGCTAAGCTACAAGTTACTCTCCATTAAATGTAACTAAGATTCACGTTACTCTCCATTAAATGTAGCTAATATTCACGTTACTCTCCATTAAATGTAACTAAGCTACAAGTTACTATCCATTGAATGTAACTAAGCTACAGGTTACTCTCGATTAAAGGTAGCTAAGCTACAAGTTCATCTCCATTAAATGTAGCTAAAATACAAGTTACTCTTCATTAAAGGTAGCTAAGATTCACATTACTCTCCGTTAAATGTAACTAAGCTACAAGTTACTCTCCATTAAATGTAACTAAGCTACAAGTTACTTTCCATTAAAGGTTGCGAAGATTCATGTTACTCACCATTAAATGTAACTAAGCTACAAGTTACTCTCCATTAATTTTAATAAAGCTATAAGTTACTCTCAATTAAAGGTAGCTAAGTTTCACGTTACTTGTCATTAAATGTAGCTACGATACAAGTTACTCTCCATTAAAGCTAGCTAAGATTCACGTTACTCTCCATTAAATGTAACTAAGCTACAAGTCACTATTTCCTTTAAATGTAATTAAGCTACAAGTTACTCTCCATTAAATGTAACTAAGCTTTAAGTTTCTCTCAATTAAAGGTAGCTAAGATTCACGTTACTTTCCATTAAATGTAGCTAAGATACAAGTTACTCTCCATTAAATGTAGCTAAGATTCACGTTACTCTCCATTAAATGTAACTAAGCTACAAGTTACTCTCCAATAAATGTAACTAAGCTACAATTTACTCTCTACTAAATGTAGCTAAGATACAGGATACTCTCCATTAAATGTAGCTAAGTTATAAGTTAATCTCTATCAAATGTAGCTAAGATACATGTTACTCTCCATTAAATGTAGCTAAGTTAAAAGTTACTCTCTATTAAATGTAACTAAGCTACAAGTTACCCTCCATTAAATGTAACTTAGTTCCAAGTTACTCTCAATTAAATGTAGCTAAGTTTCAAGTTACTCTCCATTAATTGTAGCTACGCTCTCATGAAAGCCAATGCATTCTTCAATAATTTTTGTGATTTTCTACCTCTTTGGCGCTCAAACAACAACTTGAAATGTAGAAATGTAAATACAAAATAAACATTTGTATTTAAAATTTTTCAGCATGTCAATTTTAGTTATGATATTTAAGCAGGAACATGTTGGAGGTGATACACAACCTGAGTTTGGCATCGTGACCACAGTCCAACAACTCTGGCATGTGTTAGGACCCATCCATCCATCCATCCATTTTCTACCGCTTATTCCCTTTGGGGTCGCGGTGGGCGCTGGAGCCTATCTCAGCTACAATCGGGCGGAAGGCGGGGTACACCCTGGACAAGTCGCCACCTCATCGCAGGGCCAACACAGACAGACGGACAACATTCACACTCACATTCCCACACTAGGGACAATTTTTAGTGTTGCCAATCAACTTATCCCCAGGTGCATGTTTCTGGAGGTGGGAGGAAGCCGGAGAACCTGGAGGTAACCCACGTAGTCACGGGGAGAACATGCAAACTCCACACAGAAAGATCCCGAGCTCGGGATTGAACCCAAGACTACTCAGGACCTTCGTATTGTGAGGAATATGCACTAACCCCTCTGCCACGGTGCTGCCCGTGTTAGGACCCATATTTACATATTTTATATATATATATATATATATATATATATATATATATATATATATATATATATATATATATATATATATATATATATATATATATATATAAAACATTTAAGTAAGGAAATATAAAAGGAAATATAATATGTAAATAAGGAAATATGAAAATAAAAAATGAAATAAAAAATATTTAAATGAAGAAATAAGAATATATATATATATATATATATATATATATATATATATATATATATATATATATATATATATATATATATATATATATATATATACATATTCTTATTTCTATATATATATATATATATATATATATATATATATATATATATATATATATATATATATATATGTATATATATATATATATATTCTTATTTCTTCATTTACATATTTTATGGATTTTCATATTTCCTCATTAACATTTTTTTTATTTTCATATTTCCTTATTTATATATTATATTTCCTTATTTAAATATTTTACATCTTTTCATATTTACTCATTCACATATTTTATGTATATATATATATATATATATATATATATATATATATATATATATATATATATATATATATATATATATATATATATATATATTTCCTTATTTACATATTATATGTCTTTTTATATTTCCTTATTTAAATATTTTACATATTTTCATATTAACTCATTTACATATTATACATCTGCTCATATTTCTTCATTCACATATATATATATATATATATATATATATATATATATATATATATATATATATATATATATATATATATATATATATATATATATATATATACTAATTTAAATATGTATATCTGCTCATATTGACTTATTTACATATTTAATATATGTTGATATATTTACTCATTTACATATTTTATATATTTTCATAGTTTCTCATTTACATAATAAATATCTGCTCATATTTACTCATACACAGTTTTATATATTTTCATGTTTCTTCATTTACATATTTTATATCTTTTTATATTTCCTAATTCACCTTTTATATATATATATATATATATATATATATATATATATATATATATATATATATATATATATATATATATATATATATATATATATATATATATATATATATATATACTGTATATATATATATATATGTATATATATATATATATATACTGTATATATATATATATATATATATATATATATATATATATATTTATATATATATAGCCTCATTTAAATATGTTGTATATATATATATATATATATATATATATATATATATATATATATATATATATATATGATCATATTTCCTCATTCACATATTTTCTATATTTTCATATTTCTTCAGGTTACATATGTTATGTTATGCTCATATTTACTCATTTAATTATTTGATTTATCTTCATAGTTTTTCATTCACATATTTTATATATGTTCATAGTTTCTCATTTACATATTTTATATATTTTAACATTTCCCTATTTACATTTCTTATACACATTTTCCTGTTTCCCCAGTCACATATGTTATATATATATATATATATATATATATATATATATATATATATATATATATATATATATATATATATATATATATATATAGGGGTGCCGAAAAGGGGGGATAAAGGAGACAGATTCTAGGGGCCCATGATGGAGGGGGGACCAGAGAGGCCCCTAATGATGATGAAATTATAATACAGAAAAAATAATGGGGGCCCTGTAAAGATTCTTTACATGGGGCCCAAAATCCCTAGCGGCGCCCCTGTATATATATATATATATATATATATATATATATATATATATATATATATATATATATATATATATATATATATATATATATATATATTTTTTTTTGTTTTTATTTTTTTTATTTTTATTTTTCTAATTTCCATATTTTATATATGTTCATATTTCTTCATATGTTATATTATATATTTTCATATGTGGGCAGCACGGTGGAACAGGGGTTAGTGCATGTTCTTCACAATACGAAGGTCCTGAGTAGTCCTGAGTTCAATCCCAGGCTTGGAATCTTTCTGTGTGGAGTTTGCATGTTCTCCCCGTGACTGTGTGGGTTACCCCTGGGTACTCCGGCTTCCTCCCTCCACCAAAGACATGCACTTGGGGATAGGTTGATTGGCAACACTAAATTGGCCCTAGTGTGTGAATGTGACTGTGAATGTTGTCTGTCTATCTGTGTTGGCCCTGCGATGAGGTGGCGACTTGTCCAGGGTGTACCCCGCCTTCCGCCCGAATGCAGCTGAGATAGGCTCCAGCACCCCCCGCAACCCCGAAAGGGACAAGGGTTAGAAAATGGATGGATGGATGGATTGTTTTACACATTGTATATAATTTCATTTTCCCTCATTTACTACATATTGTATATAATTTCATACTTTCTCATTTACATAATGTATACATTTTGTATACATTGTCATATTTCCTCATTTAAAGATTATATATATATATATATATATATACATATATATATATATATATATATATATATATATATATATATATATATATATATATATATATATATATATATATATATATATATATATATATATATATATATATATATATATCCATTTTCTACCGCTTATTCCCTTTGGGGGCGCGGGGGGCGCTGGAGCCTATCTCAGCTACAATCTATATATATATATATATATTATTTACATTTGTATGTAATTTCCAATGATGCTGCTGGTTGTGGAATTGTCTTCTTGGTGGTTCATGTTCTTTGAGGTCAGGTTCTGGCTAGTTCAGCAGGTCAGTTGCCAAATGCAGTTGGAAGTCCAGGAAGTGTTCAGAGTTCTCACCACGGACACGGCCCATTTGTTGGTGTTGTGATAGAAGCTCAAGTCTGAGTGACAGAAGTCCACGTTGTCTTTGTCCTCCCTTACGACTCTGGTTCCTCTAACCTGGACCTGGTCTTTGTCTTTCCTAAATCGTGTAATGCAGACGTCTTCAGGACCTTTCCCAAGTTCAGTAGAAGTCATCGTCACTGGCTTGTTGTCAAACTTGTTGTCATTGCCAGCTGAGGACTTCTCCCGATCCTCCTGGTTGACACCCGCTTCACTCTTCCTTCCAGGGTTTTGTCCTCTGGCAAATGACACGGCGTTGAGAGTTTTTTGATCCAGTTTCAGTTAGCCGGCAATTCCCCCATGAGCGTAATTAAAGTGAGTTCGCAGCCCAAGCGTTTGTGAGAACCGTTTCAACCATGCCCTGGAGTCCTGCTGCCCCAGTTCCCAACTTCTGATCTGCAGATGTACCCTTGATCAACTTTAAAGTCCAGCATCAGACCTTCTAGAGAAGGGTACGGTTTGGATGGCGGCTAGTAAAAAAGAAATGGATCATTTGTTCATCGATGCAGCCCCTTCCCAATGTTTCTTCTTTGCCCCAGTTTGGTCTTTTAAAGTTGTTCCTCGCCTGGATGTGGTTTCAGTCTGAGGGATGTCGTTGAGGTTTGTGAAGCCCTTTGAGGCACTTGTGATTAGGGGCTATAAAAATAGTTTGTGATTGATTGATTGATGTTCTGGTTTGAGTAGGTCTTACTCTGTTCAGAAGAGGAATGTCTTTCTTCTGAGTTACGTCTGTAACATCCAGGTCTTTACTGACTGTCTTAACTTGAAGAACCCGTTCCCTGTCATTTTGTGGCTTATCACTGGTGCTTTAGTTTTCCTGGCCCAAGACATATAGGTTCTGGGGAAGCGAAGCCAGGCCAAAGAAGAGCCACATGTCTTGAGCAGTGTTGTTCAACCGATGATGTGTACCCTGCCTCAGAACCACACAGAAGCTCTTATCTACCATCATGGTGGGCTAAAAAGAGTCGGTACATGGATCGGTACGTGAGCGGAGAACAGGTATTGACAATAACACCATGAATAGCCCTGAATCCCCTTCTTCGGATCATAATCAAGATTGGCTTCAGGTATGGTTTGGGGTACTACCTCCTTTACAAGCTGTATGCCAGGAAGCAGTGTGATATTGACTCGGATTCTTGGAAACACTTCACCCACACAGTAAAAATAACGACTCGCTTAGTGTTCACAAGAAGTTGTAATCTGATGATCTACATAACAAAGTTTATGACGGTTCTCATTCATCAAGCTCTCTGTGTGCTTAAAGCATTCGAGCGATTTCCACTGAACTGTTCAGTTGGTCTCAAACTTGTGTCACCGAGTACCACCTCAGAAAACACTTGGCTGTCCACGTACCACCATCATGACCAACAGGCAGTAATACTGTGTTTGAATATTTGATGATGGGATTTTTTTGGTGTACCACTAGATGGAGTCCACGTACCAGAGTTTGGGAATCACTGTCTGAGAAGACATTTCGCTTCTCATCCAAGTAGGCTTCATTAGTTCATGATCTTAGACTTAGATTGGTCACATCTAGTCTTAGACTTATATTGGTCACATCTCGTCTTAGACTTAGATTGGTCACATCTAGTCTTAGACTTATATTGGTCAGATCTAGTCTTAGACTTATATTGGTCACATTTCGTCTTAGACTTATATTGGTCAGTTCTAGTCTTAGACTTATATTGGTCACATCTAGTCTTAGACTTATATTGGTCAGATCTAGTCTTAGACTTATATTGGTCACATTTCGTCTTAGACTTATATTGGTCAGTTCTAGTCTTAGACTTAGATTGGTCACGTCACGTCTCGTCTTAGACTTAGATTGGTCACATCTAGTCTTAGACTTAGATTGGTCACATCTAGTCTTAGACTTACAGTATATTGGTCACATCTAGTCTTAGACTTAGATTGGTCACATCTCGTCTTAGACTTAGATTGGTCACATCTCATCTTAGACTTAGATTGGTCACATCTAGTCTTAGACTTATATTGGTCAGATCTAGTCTTAGACTTAGATTAGTCAAAACTCGTCTTAGACTTAAATTGGTCACATCTAGTCTTAGACTTAGATTGGTCACATCTAGTCTTAGACTTAGATTGGTCACATCTCGTCTTAGACTTAGATTGGTCACATCTAGTCTTAGACTTATATTGGTCAGATCTAGTCTTAGACTTATATTGGTCACATTTCGTCTTAGACTTATATTGGTCAGTTCTAGTCTTAGACTTATATTGGTCACATCTAGTCTTAGACTTATATTGGTCAGATCTAGTCTTAGACTTATATTGGTCACATTTCGTCTTAGACTTATATTGGTCAGTTCTAGTCTTAGACTTAGATTGGTCACGTCACGTCTCATCTTAGACTTAGATTGGTCACATCTAGTCTTAGACTTAGATTGGTCACATCTAGTCTTAGACTTACAGTATATTGGTCACATCTAGTCTTAGACTTAGATTGGTCACATCTCGTCTTAGACTTAGATTGGTCACATCTCGTCTTAGACTTAGATTGGTCACATCTAGTCTTAGACTTATATTGGTCAGATCTAGTCTTAGACTTAGATTAGTCAAAACTCGTCTTAGACTTAGATTGGTCACATCTAGTCTTAGACTTAGATTGGTCACATCTAGTCTTAGACTTAGATTGGTCACATCTCGTCTTAGACTTAGATTGGTCACATCTAGTCTTAGACTTATATTGGTCAGATCTAGTCTTAGACTTATATTGGTCACATTTCGTCTGAGACTTAGATTGGTCACATCTAGTCTTAGACTTAGATTGGTCATATCTAGTCTTAGACTTAGATTGGTCACATCCAGTCATACACTTATATTGGTCACATCTAGTCTTAGTCTTATATTGGTCAGATCTAGTCTTAGACTTAGATTGGTCAAAACTTGTCTTAGACTTAGATTGGTCACATCTCGTCTTAGACTTAGATTGGTCACATCTCGTCTTAGACTTAGATTGGTCACATCTAGTCTTAGACTTATATTGGTCAGATCCAGTCTTAGTCTTATATTGGTCACATTTTGTCTTAGACTTAGATTGGTCACATCTAGTCTTAGACTTAGATTGGTCACATCTAGTCTTAAACTTAGATTGGTCACATCTAGTGTTAGTCTTATATTGGTCAGTTCTAGTCTTAGACTTAGATTGGTCACATCTAGTCTTAGACTTAGATTGGTCAAATCTAGTCATACACTTAGATTGGTCACATCTAGTCTTAGTCTTATATTGGTCACATCTAGTCTTTGACTTAGATTGGTCAAAACTCGTCTTAGACTTAGATTGGTCACATCTAGTCTTAGACTTAGATTGGTCACATCTAGTCTTAGTCTTATATTGGTCACATCTAGTCTTTGACTTAGATTGGTCAAAACTCGTCTTAGACTTAGATTGGTCACATCTAGTCTTACACTTAGTTGGTCACATCTAGTCTTAGACTTAGATTGGTCACTTCTAGTCATACACTTATATTGGTCACATCTAGTCTTAGTCTTATATTGGTCAGATCTAGTCTTAGACTTAGATTGGTCAAAACTTGTCTTAGACTTAGATTGGTCACATCTAGTCTTAGACTTAGATTGGTCACATCTCGTCTTAGACTTAGATTGGTCACATCTAGTCTTAGACTTATATTGGTCAGATCCAGTCTTAGTCTTATATTGGTCACATTTTGTCTTAGACTTAGATTGGTCACATCTAGTCTTAGACTTAGATTGGTCACATCTAGTCTTAAACTTAGATTGGTCACATCTAGTGTTAGTCTTATATTGGTCAGTTCTAGTCTTAGACTTAGATTGGTCACATCTAGTCTTAGACTTAGATTGGTCAAATCTAGTCATACACTTAGATTGGTCACATCTAGTCTTAGTCTTATATTGGTCAGATCTAGTCTTAGACTTAGATTGGTCAAAACTCGTCTTAGACTTAGATTGGTCACATCTAGTCTTAGACTTAGATTGGTCACATCTCGTCTTAGACTTAGATTAGTCACATCTAGTCTTAGACTTATATTGGTCAGATCCAGTCTTAGTCTTATATTGGTCACATTTTGTCTTAGACTTAGATTGGTCACATCTAGTCTTAGACTTTGATTGGTCACATCTAGTCTTAGTCTTATATTGGTCACATCTAGTCTTAGTCTTATATTGGTCAGTTCTAGTCTTAGACTTAGATTGGTCACGTCTCGTCTTAGACTTATATTAGTCAGATCTAGTCTTAGACTTAGATTGGTCACATTTCATCTTAGACTTAGATTGCTCATATCTAGTCTTAGACTTAGATTGGTCAGATCTAGTCTTAGACTTATATTGGTCACATTTTGTCTTAGACTTAGATTGGTCATATCTAGTCTTAGACTTAGATTGGTCACATCTAGTCTTAGACTTAGATTGGTCACATATAGTCTTACACTTAGATTGGTCACATCTAGTCTTAGTCCTATATTAGTCAGATCTAGTCTTGGACTTAGAATGGTCACATCTAGTCTTAGACTTATATTGGTCAGATCTAGTCTTACACTTATATTGGTCACATCTTGTCTTAGACTTAGATTGTTCACATCTAGTTTTAGACTTAGATTGGGCAGATCTCATCTTAAACTTAGAATGGTCACATCTAGTCTTAGACTTAGATTTCTCAGATCTATTATTAGACTTATATTGGTCACATTTAGTCTTAGACTTAGATTGGTCAGTTCTAATCTTCGACTTAGATTGGTCAGCTGTAGTCTTGGACTTACATTGGCCACATCTAGTCTTAAACTTAGATTGGTCACATCTAGTCTTAGCCTTAGATTGGGCAGACCTAGTCTTAGACTTACATCAGTCACATCTAGTCTTAGATTTAGATCAGTCAGATCTAGTCTTAGACTTAGATTGGGCAGATCTAGTATTAGACTTACATCAGTCACATCTAGTCTTAGACTTAGATCAGTCAGATCTAGTCCTAGGCTTATATTGGTCAGATCTAGTGTTCGATTTAGATTGGTAATACCTAGACTTAGACTGATCACATCTAGTCTTAGACTTAGATTGGTCACATCTGGTCTTAGACTTAGATTGGTAATATCTAAACTTAGACTTAAATTGGTCAGATCTTGTCCTAGACTTTGATTGGTAAGATATAGTCTTCGGGTTAGATTGGGCAGATCTAGTCAGTGAGCATGAACTGATGAAGCCTGCTTGGATGAGTCTAAGACAAACCAAACATTCCAGTTGTGATCGATTGAATGCCCTGAGTATACAAAGGTACAAGGATGGTAAGGCAAGGGAGAGCCAGGACAGCAGATCAAAGTGGGGTGTGGTTTTATTATTACCCAAACAACAAGCTTGGGTACCAAGTTCCACGAACAACTCAGAACAAGACCAATTGACCTGAGAGAAAAGATCATGGAGACCTGGGATAACTCAGCAAACTCAGGCTTACCAAAGTTTTAAAAAAAGAAGTACCATAAGAATCTCTACTGGACTTACCAAGAACATCACCGAGACCAATCAGTGATCCTTGAGATACTTGGCTGCGGGATATACAACACAAGTAACTGAAAGGAGCCAAGACAACCTCCATGGAGGAGAAGGACAGAGATAAAAATGATATAGTCAGAAGTTAACCTCCAAATAGAGCTGAGGAAAGATTTTACCATCAAGAAGAAACTGCCGAGAAGTCCAGCAAGATACCCACAGCCTAGGCACTTGAGCCTGCTAAGCAAAGACTCACAGCTACCCGCCTCAAGAGGTACACAAGACAAGAAGAAGCCAGGAGAAAATATACTTGATGTTCTCCAAAAATCCAGGTAAGGTCTACTCTCATGCCATGGCAAGGGAGCAAGACCAGAACAGACCCACCCAAGGCTGAGACTGAGCAAAACTGGAAGAGTATCCAGGAGAAGGAACAAGACACGCTTCTACAAGACCCAATAGTCTTAACAGGGGCAGATGTCCAAGCAGGTGTCCAACATGAAGATCTGGACAGCACCAGAGCACAATAACTTCCCCCATCCTCTAAGCTGGATGGATGACTCCAGCAGATACCAGGAACAACATCTGACATGGTTAGCTAAGATCCTGTACTGCAAAAGCCATGATGAGATGTGACGCTCTCGGACTAACACGTGGCAGTGTTTCCAAGATGGAGGACCATGTAGTTTACAAGATGGAGGACCATGTGGTTTACAAGATGGAGGACCATGTGGTTTACAAGATGGAGGGCCACGTGGTTTACAAGATGGAGGACAACGTGGTTTACAAGATGGAGGACACATGGAGACAGTGGATGCATGACAACAGTTTTCTCCTGGCTGAGCCAATCGATGCAAGAGTGTCTGATCTCCAACTTATTGCCCTTTGACTTTTCTGGCATCTGCTTATTATTTTTGTCTTGACTGTCATTCTGCCTCCGCTAGCAGCATCTAACTACAGTGAACAGCTTCTGGCAAACAGTGGGATTTTTTTTTTTTTTTACCAGGGTGACATTTTCTTTATTAAAATAAGGAGCAATGTGGAGATTCAGAGCTGTTTTTTGTCTGAAAGAGTAGCTGCATGTGGCTAACACGTCCACCAAGTACTAGCGACTATAGCTAACTTGGCAGTATGGCAGTGTCATTTAATCTGTGATAGTGACACTACACATTACAATAGTGACACTATACTTTATGATTGTGACACTACACTTTATGATAGTGTCACTACACTTTATGATAGTGTTACTACACTTTGTGATAGTGTTACTACACTTTATGATACTGACACTACACTTTATAATAGGACACTACATTTTATAATACTGACACTACACTTTATGATACTGACACTACATTTTATGATAGTGTCACTACACTATATGATACCGACACTACACTTTATGGTAATGTTACTACACTTTATGATACAGACACTACACTTTATGATAGCGTTACCACACTGTATGATACTGACACTACACTTTATAATAGGACACTACATTTTATGATAGTGTTACTACACTTTATGATACTGACACTACACTTCACGATAGTGTTACTACACTGTATGATACTGACACTACACTTTATTATACTGACACTACACTTTATGATAATGTTACTACACTGTCTGATACTGACACTACACTTTATGATAGTGTTACCACACTGTATGATACTGACACTACACTTTATAATGGGAAACTACATTTTATGATAGTGTTACTACACTTTATGATACTGACACTACACTTTATGATAGTTTTACTACACTGTATGATACTGACATTACACTTTATGATACTGACAATACATTTTTACAATACTGACACTACACTTTATGATAGTGACACTACACTTTATGATAGTGAGACTACACTTTATGATACTGACACTACACTTTATGATACTGACACTAAATTTTATGATAGTGTCACTACACTATATGGTACCTACACTACACTTTATGATAGTGTTACTATACTTTATGATAGTGACACTACACTTTATGATAGTGTTACTACACTGTATGATAGTGTTACTCAGAGGTGGGTAGAGTAGCCAGAAATTGTACTCAAGTAAGAATACTGTTACTTTAGAGATTTATTACTCAAGTAAAAGTAAGGAGTAGTCACCCAAATATTTACCTGAGTAAAAGTAAAAAGTATGTTGTGAAAAAACTACTCAAGTACTGAGTAACTGATGAGTAACCTGTTCGTTTAATGATGACGGCAACAAATAATGCGCAAAAACATAAAAATAGCAATGAGCAAATTCAGAGCCAGGAATATCTCTTAAGCAACTAAAACAATAATATATATTAAATAATAATAAAGTAACATAAAAAAATTAAGGCAAATTGAGCCACAATAACTTAACAGCACCATAGGCTCAGTAGGCAGAGATTACAAAGGAAAATAACAAGTTAGCCTTTACGCAAACCATAAACTGATAGGTGTGGGCTGCACCGGAGAACACACTGTGCACTTCTGATTGGTGTTTGGATGCATGCGCGAGTGTGTGTGCGACTGCGTGTCTATGAGGCTGCAGTGCGTTAATAAATGTCCCCACACGATATACATTTGACAGTGATTCATAGCAGGGAAGCTAACATCAGCCTACGGCAGACCTGGGCATTGTACGGCCCGCGGGCCGCATCCGGCCCTTTGCGCATCCCTGTCCGGCCCGCGTGAGGCCAATCATAAATTACAAAATACATTTAAAAAAGTATCTATGTCGAGTGTGCAATACAACGGTGCTGCTTTTGTTTTGAAAAGCGTTATTTGTATTACTTCCGTGTGGACGTATGCGCGTGTGCGATTGTGAGTGAATTGAACGGCGCAATTACAAATTACAAAATAAAGTTTAAAAAACATCTATGTCGTGCGCGCAATACAACTGTGCTGCTTTTATTTTGAAATGTGTTATTTATGCCGTATGTCCGGAGGGAACCTGTGAGTGAAGGTGCATAGAGACAAGTGATGAGACGCTAAAAAAAGAAAAGTTGATGAGGAATGGCGTGTTTCCAACAAGACATGGACTGCCAAGTATTTCTTTACATAAATTAATGGTAAAGCCGTGTGCTTAATGTGTGGTACACAGGTTGCTGTGTTTAAATATCATTTTAATCGCCACTACACGAAGAAACACGAGGGAAAATACCGGAATGTGTCTGATGAAGCGCGCGCAAGGGAGGCTGATGCGTTGATGGTAAAACTGCAAACCCAACAAGGACTTTGTGCCATATTTCACACCCCCAGAGATGCAGCCGTCAGGACAAGTTTTGTCATTTCTCACAAAAGCGCCAGAAAAAGTAAGGCGTTTTCTGACGGAGAGTTTATTAAGGAGTG
Source organism: Entelurus aequoreus (assembly GCF_033978785.1). NCBI lineage: Eukaryota > Metazoa > Chordata > Actinopteri > Syngnathiformes > Syngnathidae > Entelurus > Entelurus aequoreus. Next base: position 33,836,323 of record NC_084736.1, on the reverse strand, counting down.
CTTATTGGACTTTGTTGCGCTGATAATGCCCGGAGACATCGACTGTTTTTCGCTAACTTTGGATGAGAGCTCTGATGCAGTCAATTAAAGAGACAACCACAGGTAATGACTTATTCACAGAGGTAAATGCATGTTGGGACAAGCTGGCAGGTGTGACAATCCAATCCACTTTATTTATATAGCACATTTACACAACAAAATGTTTCCAAAGTGCTGCACAACAATATTACAAACAATATTCAAATATTATCCTTAGCTCCACCAATGACTGAATAAAAAGAAAAAACAATTACATATAAAACCAATATAAAAAACAATATAAAATAAATATGATTAAAAACTATTTTTAACAACAGATGGTTGTCCAAATCTGATGGGGAAAAATGTTGGATAATGCAGGATAAAGTGACCATCAAAAGCAATCTGCTTTTGTATAAAGTTAAGTTAGGTTAAATTAAATTATTATTATTATTAATAATTATTATTATTATTATCATCGTTATTATTTATCTTACGGTATATCAAAAATAATATTGAGCAAAATTTAATTGAAATATTGTCGTGTGGCCCTCCAGCAGTGCTCGGGTTGCTTATGCGGCCCCCGGTGAAAATTAATTGCCCACCCCTGGCCTACGGTGACAGCCAAAATATATACTAACGTTACTTATCGCGATGTGCTTCCTCAAATTTGACGTTGAGTTCATGTAAGCTAAAGCTTGTTGTTGTTTTGCCGCAAAGTTTCAGCGGCGGTCACAGCGGCGGTTCTCTATAAATATACTCAAGTAAAAGTAAAAGTATGTTGCATTAAAACTACTCTTAGAAGTACAATTTATTCCAAAAGTTACTCAAGTAGATGTAACGGAGTAAATGTAGCGCGTTACTACCCACCTATGGTGTTACTACACTGTATGATACAGACACTACACTTTATGATAGTGACACTATACTTTATGATACTGACACTACACTTTATGATAGTGTTACTTCACTTTACAATACTGATACTACACTTTATGATACTGACACTACACTTTATGATAGTTTTACTTCACTTTATAGAACTGACACTACACTTTATTATACTGACACTGCACTTTATGATAGTTTTACTTCACTTTATAGTACTGACACTACACTTTATGATACTGACACTACACTTTATGATGCTGACACTACACTTTATGATAGTGACACTACACTTTATGATATTGACACTACATCGTATGACAGTGAGACTACACTTTACGATCCTGACACTCGTAAAGCATGTTTAGCTATTCGTCATCCTCCAGTGATAATGGGACATGTAAGAAACTGACTTTATTTGTCGCCATTGTGGCAAAGATTAGTTATTTGCAAGTAGCTAAAACACTGCAGAGGGAAGTTAGCAGCTAGCTGGCTACGTTGTAAAGCACCGGTTGCAGATCTTCAGTGTTATCGCCTTACTTGCCAACCCTCCTGATTTTCCTGGGAGACTCCCGAATTTCAGTGCCCCTCTGGAAAATCTCCCAAGGCAACCATTCTCCCGAATTTCTCCCGATTTCCACCCAGGCACTGCCTTTAACATCCTCTCTCACCTGAAAAGGAGACTATTATATATGTCTCCATTATCCATAGGTTTATCTATAACCCATAAAGTAGGCAGGCACAGAGCTATTTCTCAGCGTGTGTTTATTCCAGCCGGCACGTTAATATACTGACACACATCATCCGGATTCCCATCATGCATTGCTTCAAAACGGCGGCAAGTAATAATTTCCAAAAACATAACAGAGACGAAGCAGAAGAACGAAGAAGAGACATGGCAACGACGAGTAAGAAAAAGAAGTACGCTTGCAAGTTCCAAAATGATTGGGAAAAATAATTTCCGTTCATCCAGGACAGCTCGAAGGGGAAGGGGTATGCTGCCTGCACATTTTGTAGATCAGACTTCATTGAACACGGTGGCCGAACGGATATACTCATTCATGAACGGATTATTTATATATATATATATATATATATATATATATATATATATATATATATATATATATATATATATATATATATATATATATATAATAAATTCTTGAAAATATATACACCCCCCGCTACGCCCAAACAACCCCCCCCCCCCCCCCCCCCCCCCCCCATCTCCCGGATTCAGAGGTCCCAAGGTTGGCAAGTATGGTTATTGCGTCACTTAGTTTTTAAGCCAAAATGCTTCCATTCTCCCTCCTCTGTTTCTGCTTGTAAGCGCTCCAAACGTATGCGTCGCTGAACATGCTCCTCTGCCCCGGCGCGACATGACGACATAAAATAAACTTTAAAAAAATAGTACAGGTATTTTTCAGAGGCAGTATAGTAACAATTTTAATTCATTAGTACAACCTTACTTTATTCGTACTGGTATACCGTACAACCCTAGTGTGTGTGTGTGTGTGTGTGTGTGTGTGTGTGTGTGTGTGTGTGTGTGTGTGTGTGTGTGTGTGTGTGTGTGTGTGTGTGTGTGTGTGTGTGTGTGTGTGTGTGTGTGAAAGGACTTTGCTGACCGTGTATTGTGGTTGTGTAGCATTGTGGTATCACCATGTTGTTTGTAACCAACGAAGATGCAGCCTTTGAGCCGCTGTGCTGTGGTGTGAACAAAGAAGGTATCCCATAAAGCATCAGTGCTCAGGACAGCTCATGATTGTGATTCTTGACCCAGCTTTAGCAGGAGGGGGCAGGGGAGGTGTGGGGGGGCGGGGGTTTCATTAAACCCAGACAGTCTTTACGTTGCAGCTGCAGGCCTCCATGCAGCCTGACAACCACTGCAAGCTGCTTCCACTGTGTGTGTGTGTGTGTGTGTGTGTGTGTGTGTGTGTGTGTGTGTGTGTGTGTGTGTGTGTGTGTGTGTGTGTGTGTGTGTGTGTGTGTGTGTGTGTGCGTGTGTGTCAGGGGTGGTTCAGCGTTGACACATGGCACAGTAAATCTAGGAGAATGCAGCCTCCACAACAATAGACGTCCATTTTAGAGGCGCGCAGAGAAGCATCATTATTTCCATGTGAAGAAGACTATTCAGTAATTATGGAACAACCTTTATTTGCACCGCTATTACATCTACACACACACACACACACACACACAGATATATATATATGTATATATATATATATATATATATATATATATATATATATATATATATATATATATATATATATATATATATATATATATATATATATATATATATATATATATATATATATATATATATATATATATATATATATATATATATATATATA
>NC_084736.1:33767326-33833031 GCF_033978785.1 Entelurus aequoreus | reverse complement strand
TATGTATATATATATATACTGTATGTATATATATATATATATATATATATATATATACTGTATGTATATATACTGTATATATATATATATATACTGTATATATATATATATATACTGTATATATATATATATAAATCTATATATATATATATACAACTATATATAACTATATATATATATATAGATAGATAGATAGAGATATATAGATATACATATATATCTATATAGATATATATATATACATAGATACATATATGTGCATATTTATATCTATATATATATAGATATATATACGTAGATATACTGTATATGTGTATATATAGATATATAAATGTATATATAGGTATATACACTGCTCAAAAAAATTAAAGGAACAGTTTTTTTATCAGGGTTTGGCATGAATTCAATTGCACTTTTCTGATAAGGTTTTGGTCAGGTACGTGGCAGAGGGGGTTGTTAATAAGTTTCAGCTGCATTGGTGTTGATGGAATTAACAACAGGTGCACTAGAGGGGCAACAACGAGATGGCACCCAAAACAGGACTGGTTTTGAGGCCATTTCAAGTTCCTCCCTCTTGATCTTTTTTAACTGTTTTTCCACAAGTGTTGGCTTTAGGTTGGGGGCGTGGTTATTTACCGCTAGAATTCACCAACTCGAGTATTTAATATATATTTCATATATATATATATATATATATATATATATATATATATATATATATATATATATATATATATATATATATATATATATATATATATATATATTATATATATATACATATATATATATATATATATATATATATATATATGTGTGTGTGTGTATATATATATATGTATGAAATACTTGACTTTCAGTGAATTCTAGTTATATATATATATTTATTTTATTTACATAAAAGAAATACTTGAATTATCTATCCATTAGATGGCAGTATTGTCCTGTTTAACTTCTCTGTTCATGACTGAGAAATCATTTCGGCCACCGTGTTCAATGGAGAAGTCTGTTCTACATATTTACAGGCAACATACACCTTCCCCTTCAAACTGTCCTGGATGAACTGAAATTCTTGTTTCCATTCGTTTTGGAACTTGCAAGCGTATTTATATTGTGGGAAAGCGCACGTGAGAATAGGCTGTCCCACTCAGTCTCAGGTCCGCATTGAGCTGGAGGGGGCGTGGCCTCCAGCTCCGGCTGAATACCGGGAGTTTGTCGGGAGAAAATCTCTGCCGGGAGGTTGTCGGGAGAGGCGCTGAATAACGGGATTCTCCCGCTAAAAACGGGAGGGTTGGCAAGTATGACATAGGTATATACGTATGTATGTATGTGTGTATATATATGTATCCATATATATATGTATGTATGTATGTATATATATATGTATACATATATATATGTATGTATGTATATATATATGTATACATATGTATATATATATGTATACATATGTGTATATATATATATATATATATATATATATATATATATATATATTTTTTTTTTTTAAATATTATTTATCTATAATATACATTTATATACATAGGCAACATCGAAAATTTGAGAATACATCGGAAAAATGGCCCCGAAGGATGAACTGCTAAGTGAATGTCTCAGGCAGCAGAATCCTGATGAGAATGCAGAGGAGGAGGAGCAGACAACCTGGACGGACAAGCCCCTACATGGCATGTACCACCGTCAGATAGAGGAAGTGGCTGATATCAAGAAATCCTACCAGTGGCTGGAAAATGCAGGACTGGCAGACAGCACAGAGGCACTAATCATGGCAGCACAAGAACAAGCCAGAAGCACAAGAGCCATAGAGGCCAGGATCTACCAGAGTAGATCAGACCCAAGATGCAGACAGTGCAAAGAAGCACCTTAGACAGTCCAGCACATTGTAGCAGGCTGTAAGATGCTAGCTGGATCGGCGTACATCGAGAGGCACAACCAAGTGGCTGGGATAGTATACAGGAACATCTGCAACCAGTATGGAATAGAAGTACCCAAATCCCAATGGGCCATACCACAGAAGGTGGCTGAGAACAACAGGGCCAAGGTTCTGTGGGACTTCAGCTTCCAAACTGACAAACAACTTCTGGCTAACCAACCAGACATAGTGGTGGTGAACAAAGAGCAGAAAAGTGTGGTGGTGATAGATATGGCAATCCCAGCTGACGCCAACATCAGGAAGAAGGAACACGAGAAACTTGAGAAGTACCAAGGGTTGAAAGAGCAGCTGGAACGGATGTGGAAGGTCAAGGCTAGCGTGGTCTCCGTGGTAGTGGGAGTGTGCAAAGCATATAGTAATATATATACATATATATATATATATGTAAAGTAATTTATTTTTTTTTTACTTTCAACGCTTAAGTCTCTAGGTCAACTTCAGATATATCCGTCGATTATAAGGTGCTTAATTATTTTATTATGTTTTGAGCAATGACAGAAAACAACAGTCTGCATGGCAGCTTTGTGTTATTAGAGTCAACATTACAATGTTTTCCCGTTACAATTTTACCTGTTTGCGCTTTTATTCCAGATTTTGTATTTTTGATGTTTTCTAATAACATTTGCAGAATATTTACCGTCAAAAAAAAATTTGCTGCGGTCCGCAAATGGCCCCCAGGCCACACCTTTGGACACCCCGGCTATAGACTATACTATCACACACACACACATGTATAAATAAATATACATGTACACACTTTACACAGACAACTGTGTTCTAGTTGTTTCCTCAATGTGAAAAAACATCGAATGTAATCATTTATGAATGCACGCTGGTTATCACTGCATTGCTCAAAGTCTTTTTTCTGTTCCCACCCAGCTATCTCCTTTCCATTGGAGCCAGCACAGAAGCAGAAAACGAGAGCGGGGAGAAGCCGGCAGACTTCATCGACCCCGACTGCACCGAGTTGGCCAAACTCTTCGAGGCTGCATGCTTGTAACTTTGCACCGCGCACACGCCCCCGGAGTGAAAGGAAGTTGCTGGGAAGGTGGAAAACATTGCTGTAACATGTTTTCTAAACACTAAAGTTGGGAATTTATCATACTGTTGCAGCTCTTTTTATGCAAATGTTTTTGTGTGATACTGTGGAGGAAATCCATGTTTCCTCACCCAGCTGCTGCTGTGAATTTACTCGGGAGACATTGAGATCTGCTTGTATATCATCTTGTTAATCCCAACTGCTGGGCAGTACAGGGATCAGAAACATTGTAAATTACATTACTAGTTTTTTCCCCAGCATATTGATGTTTTTTTTTCCTATTTATGTACAGGCTGTGCTGAAGAAAACAATGTCAGCAATGAAAGTCTTATTTTTTCTCCTCATTGATTATTTTTGTACTTTTTTTTTCATAAATAAAAACTATTTTTTATAACACATGTAGACAAGCATTGTGTTTATTGCAATTGTATTTGTGTGTGTCTTACACTGGTTATCATATGTAAGTAGTCAATTCCTTATCAAAAGTAGAATCTAATGGGTAAAGAAGCCACAAATGTGAACTCTTATTATTTATATTGTTAGTAGTAGTAGCAGCAGCATTAGTATTGATATTAATATTATAATCATCCATTTTTCTCAGTAATTCTTCAAATAACTACTGGATCCCAGTTTTAGGACCTACCCCAGCAGGCACAAGACATTGAAACAACGTTGAGAACTTGTTAAATTAGGTCCTGACGTTGAGCAACTCAAACATGACGTTGAAACAACATGCTTTTTGGCGACGTTTAATCAATGTTGGGTTCTGACGTTGATTTAACCGTTAAAATTCGGTCATTTTCCAAACAATATTCTACAACACAAATACAACGTTGAAACATGCTTTCTGACGACGTTTAATCAATGTTGGGTTCTGACGTTAATTAGATCATTGAAATTTGGTCATTTTCCAAACCATATTCTACAACACAAATACAACGTTTAAACAACATGCTTTTTGACGGCGTTTTATCAATGTTGGTTTCTGACGTCAATTAGATCATTGAAATTCGATCATTTTCCAACCAATATTGTACAACACAAATACAACGTTGAAGCAACATGCTTTTTGACGACGTTTTATCAAAGTTGGGTTCTGACGTCAATTAGATCATTGAAATTCTGTAATTTTCCAACCAATATTCTACAACACAAATATAACGTTGAAACAACTTTCTTTTTGACAAAGTTTAGTCATTGTCGGGTTCTGATGCTGATTTGACCATTGAAATGCGGTAGTTTTCCAACCAATATTCTACAACACAAATACAACGTTGAAACAACATGCTTTTTGACGACGTTAAATCAATGTTGGGTTCTGACGTTAATTAGATCATTGAAATTCGGTCATTTCCAAACCATATTCTACAACACAAATACAACGTTGAAACAACACGCTTTTTGACGACGTTAAATCAATGTTGGGTTCTGACGTTAATTAGATCATTGAAATTCGGTCATTTTCCAACCAATATTCTACAACACAAATACAACGTTGAAACAACATTCTTTTTGACGAAGTTTAGTCAATGTCGGGTTCTGACGTTGATTTGATCATTGAAATTCTGTAATTTTCCAACCGATATTCTACAACACAAATACAACGTTGAAACAACATGCTTTTTGACGATGTTTAATCAATGTTGGGTTCTGACGTTAATTAGATCTTTGAAATTCGGTCATTTTCCAACCAATATTCTACAACACAAATATAACGTAGAAACAACGTGCTTTTTGATGACGTTTAATCAATGTTGGGTCCTGACGTTGATTTGACAGTTGAAATTCGGTCATTTTCCCACCAATATTCTACAACACAAATACAACGTTGAAACAACATGCTTTTTGACTATGTTAAATCAATGTTGGGTTCTGACGTTAATTGGATCATTGAAATTCGGTCATTTTCCAAACCATATTCTACAACACAAATACAACGTTGAAACAACATGCTTTTTGACGACGTTAAATCAATGTTGGGTTCTGACGTTAATTAGATCATTGAAATTCGGTCATTTTCCAACCAATATTCTACAACACAAATACAACGTTGAAACATGCTTTTTGACGATGTTTAATCAATGTTGGGTTCTGACGTTAATTAGATCTTTGAAATTCGGTCATTTTCCAACCAATATTCTACAACACAAATACAACGTTGAAACAACATGCTTTTTGACGATGTTTAATCAATGTTGGGTTCTGACGTTAATTAGATCTTTGAAATTCGGTCATTTTCCAACCAATATTCTACAACACAAATATAACGTTGAAACAACATGCTTTTTGATGACGTTTAATCATTGTTGGGTCCTGACGTTGATTTGACCGTTGAAATTCGGTCATTTTCTCACCAATATTCTACAACACAAATACAACGTTGAAACAACATGCTTTTTGACGATGTTAAATCAATGTTGGGTTCTGACGTTAATTGGATCATTGAAATTCGGTCATTTTCCAAACCATATTCTACAACACAAATACAACGTTGAAACAACATGCTTTCTGACGATGTTAAATCAATGTTGGGTTCTGACGTTAATTAGATCATTGAAATTCGGTCATTTTCCAACCAATATTCTACAACACAAATACAACGTTGAAACATGCTTTTTGACGATGTTTAATCAATGTTGGGTTCTGACGTTAATTAGATCTTTCAAATTCGGTCATTTTCCAACCAATATTCTACAACACAAATACAACGTTGAAACAACATGCTTTTTGACAATGTTTAATCAATGTTGGGTTCTGACGTTAATTAGATCTTTGAAATTCGGTCATTTTCCAACCAATATTCTACAACACAAATATAACGTTGAAACAACGTGCTTTTTGATGACGTCAAATCAATGTTGGGTCCTGACGTTGATTTGACCGTTGAAATTCAGTCATTTTCCCACCAATATTCGACAACACAAATACAACGTTGAAACAACATGCTTTTTGACGACGTTAATTCAATGTTGGGTTCTGACGTTAATTGGATCATTGAAATTCGGTCATTTTCCAAACCATATTCTACAACACAAATACAACGTTGAAACAACATGCTTTTTGACGACGTTAAATCAATGTTGGGTTCTGACGTTAATTAGATCATTGAAATTCGGTCATTTTCCGACCATATTCTACAACACAAATACAACGTTGAAACATGCTTTTTGACGATGTTTAATCAATGTTGGGTTCTGACGTTAATTAGATCTTTCAAATTCGGTCATTTTCCAACCAATATTCTACAACACAAATACAACGTTGAAACAACATGCTTTTTGACGACGTTTACTCAACGTTGGGTTCTGACTTTGATTAGATAATTGAAATTTGGTCATTTTCCAACTAATATTTTAGACTACAAATATAATGTTGAAACAACATGCTTTTTGACAATGTTTAATCAACGTCAGAACCCGACGTTGATTTGACCTTTGAAATTTGGTCATTTCCCAACCAACAACGTGGATTCTACGTTGGACATCAACATTGTCTCAGTTTACAAATACAACTATTTTGCAACGTTGTTTCAAAGTCAGTTTTAAAGGACATGTATGGATAATCAACGTTGTATCAATGTCTTGTGCCTGCTGGGACAGGTGTTAGGAGCCTGTTAAGCTCTTTATTTATTTATTTAAACATTATTGTAATTTGTATTATTATTGGTATCAACATTATAATATTTATTAATTATATATGATGTATGTAAATATATATATATATATATATATATATATATATATATATATATATATATATATATATATATATATATATATATATATATATATATATATATATATATATATATATATATATATATATGTGTGTGTATATATATATATATATATATATATATATATATATTATATGTATTATTATTTATTAGTATTATTGTTATTAATTATATTCCATGAACATGAGTGGCGATATGTAGCGTATTGGTCTCATAAAATGGGGGCGGGGGGAAAAAGAACACTTCTGTGTCTATTCCTTGTCATCCTTTATCAACCATAGAATTACATAAGTAAATAAAAGTCACAAAAATGTATTATTATTATTACTACTGTCATTATTGCCAGTATTTCTTCTCAGAAATGAAAGTCTTATCATTTTGTCCTCAATGATTATTTTTGTACTTTAATTTTCAAGAATATATAACTTTTTTTTCCATGTATAATGCATCATTGTATTCATTGCAATCATATTTGTGTAAAATTGTGTTTAAGTTTTGCCTTTCACCAGATATCATTTTTAAGTAGCCAATTCCTAATCAAAAATAGAATTCAATAGGTAGAAAAGGGCCCCAAAAATGTACTTGGATTGTTGTCATTGCTAGAAGTAGTTGTAGTATTAATATTAGTAGTGGTAGTAGTCATATTCATAGTATATCATCCAGCCCATGAAGCGCTTAATTCTGAATATTTATTTATCCATCTATCTATTCATCTATGTATTTGTTTGTTTATCATTATTATTATTTGTACTATCATTGTTAATATTAGTATCATTATCAATTTAATTTTTAATTATTTGTATTATTATTTATCAGGTATATTGTTATTTATTTATTTGTATTGAACAACAAACTTTCATTTATAATGCACACAAAAGTCAAGGCACTTTCAACATGACCAACAATCTACACCTCAGGTTGAGCAAATCACGACATCAGCAAATCATGTCAAGGAAAGAAAACAAAAGCAAACACAGACAAGAGTATTAAATATTAGTAAATAATAATAATACAAAAATATGAAAAAAAGACAAAAAGGGCTACCTAAATCACTTTAAATGTTTTTAACAAAGATATCAATTTAAGGGATTTTGTACTCTTAATCATCCTCCAAGATTTGATTGATAATTATAAACCATTAAGCCAATTAGAAAATGTAGGCCTTAATTTATGTAGAATTTGTTTTGCCTGGAGCATAAAAATGTTGACAAACATTTCTATGTTACAGTCGTTTATAAAAATACCGAATTTGATCTCTTCTATAGAGAAAATGTATATTGTTATTATAAATTACATTCTATGACCACGAGTGTCGGTATGTAACGCATTGTTGGCATGAAGCAAAAACGAAGAAGAAAACGACAACGAAGAAGAGCACTTCCGGGTATACTACCGGAAGTGCTTGGTTGGCATTGGCAACATTCTCGCTAAATCCAGCGTCGTGTACAGCATAAAGACATCTAAAAGAAATATATAAATAAAAGGTTTGTAGTTGATTTTCACATAATTTCATTTATAAGACCCCTTAATCTTGAGCTACTTTACGTTGCGGTAATATTGAGTAGAGCTATTGTTGATAAACATCTGGTCTTTACTATGCTAACATGACGGCTAGACAATTCATAGCTAGCTAGCGTGCTAATGTTAGCTACATTTATTGTGTGAGCAAATATTTATTAAAGTGGGAGCTGTTCACCACTTTTAATAAAGGGCGACACGCCTCTCTTATTCCGGTTAATATTGAGAAGCGACACATGAAGAACAATATTCGTAGTTTTGGCAGCTCTATAAGTGAAGGCAACTTTGCCGAGGCGAAGCAAGTCAGAACGTAAACAAAGCGCCTTTGTCAGCGATCATAAATGTTTCCTCAGCTTGGCTGACATATGGCAACGCTTTGCAATTCCAGTACTTCATATTAAATAATGTTATATTTCAATCTACATCATCAATCCTACGATTTTGCATTTCCTGTTTATAACCCCCCCCCCCCCCCCCCCCCCAAACTACTTGTTTTCATCAGAATCAGAACAATCTTTAATGGCCAAGTATGTAACACACAAGGAATTTTACTTGGTACAACTAAAACTGTCACTGTTTTGGTTTTTTGTGCAAGAATTCCGACTGAGGAGTTTGAAAGTGTTGTGTTAACCCAAGGCACTCACCATAGAGGAGTGAGAAGAGAGCAAGACCGCACAACAGAATGACAAGGTCTGGAAAGTTATGAGCATAAATATCATGTATTAATATTCATTCTGAGAATGTGCTGTAGGGTAGTCGTTTTATGCTACTCATGTGGTTGTTTGCACGTTTCTCAAGCTCATCTGCTCCCAGGATGGTGAATAGTTACAAACGGACTTCCAGCCCCAGATCGCCGACCAACTGTGGGGATCTTTTCACCCCGGCCCATGAGGAAAATGTGCGTTTTATCCACGATAGTAAGTATCATTTCATACAGAGTTGTCACTGTGTCGTTAACTTGATTGACCATCAGCAATTTAGAGATCAACCGATGCGTTCTATTCAGACCTGATACCGATTATTAGTAATCAAGTATGCCGATAACCGATATTCATTTGCAGTAAAAGTTTTTTTTTTAACATGAATAGTATACAGTGAGGTCCACAAGTATTTGCAAATGCTGCAAATTTGCAAGTTCTCCCACTTAGAAATTAAGGAGAGGTCTGAAATGTTCATCATAGATGTATTTCCACTGTTAGAGACATAATCTAAAAAGAAAAATCCGGAAATTACATTTTATGATTTTTTAATGATTTATTTGTATGTTACTGGGGTTCTTATGTATTTGCATACATGAGAACATCAGTGTTAATATTTAGTGCAGAAGCCTTTGTTTGCAATTACAGAGGTCTAACGTTTCCTATAGTTCTTCACCAGGTTTGCACACACGGCAACAGGGATTTTGGCCCACTCCTCCACACAAATCTTCTCTAGATCTGTCAGGTTTTCGGGGCTGTCGCCGAGCAACACAAAGTTTCAGCTCCCTCCAAAGATTTACTATTGGTTTTAGGTCTGGAGACTGGCTAGGCCACTCCAGAACCTTGATATGCTTGGTATGGAGCCACTCCTTGGTTATCCTGGCTGTGTGCTTCGGGTCATTGTCATGTTGGAAGACCCAGCCACGACCCATCTTCAATGCTCTGACTGAGGGAAGGAGATTTTTGGCCAAAATCTCACAATACATGGCCCTGTTCATCCTCTCCTTAATATAGTGCTGTCGTCCTGTCCCCTTTGCTGAAAAGCACCCCCAGAGCATGATGTTTCCACCCCCATGCTTCACTGTAGGGATGGTGTTCTTGGGATGATACTCATCCTTCTTTTTCCTCCAAACCCGACGAGTGGAGTTTATACCATGACTTTCTCCCATGACTCCTCTGGATCATCCAGATGGCCATTGGCAAACTTCAGACGAGCCTGGACATGGGCTGACTTAAGCTGGGGAACCTTCCGTGCGATGCATGATTTTAAACCACTGATAGTAGCCTTGGAAACAGTGGTCCCAGCTCTCTTCAGGTCATTCACCAGCTCCTGCCGTGTAGTTCTGGGCTGATTCCTCACTTTTGTTATCATGAGGGATGCCCCACGAGGAGAGATCTTACATGGAGCCCCAGTCCGAGGTAGATTAGCTGTCATGTTTAGCCGCTTTCATTTTCTAACAATTGCTGCAAAAGTTGATCTATTCTCACCAAGCTGCTTCCCAATTGTCCCATAGCCTTTTCCAGCTTTGTGGAGCTCTACAATTTTGTCTCTGGTCTCTTTTGACAGCTCTTTGGTCTTGCCCATGGTAGCAGTTGGACCTTGACTGACTGTGGGCTGCACAGGTGACTTTAATGAGCTCAAAGGGGTGGTGGGTGGGTGATTAGTTGTGGGGTAAAGGTGAACTTTTTTTAAGGGAGACTGACAGCTCTTTGAGAGTCATAATTCTTGCTGATTCTCATGTGTGCAAATACTTATGAACCCCAGTAACATACAAATAAATCATTATAAAATCATACAATGTGATTTCTGGATTTTTCTTTTTAGATTATGTCTCTAACAGTGGAAATACACCTATGATGAAAATTTCAGACCTCTCCCTAATTTCTAAGTGGGAGAACCTGCAAAATTGCAGGGTGTGCAAATACTTGCATACCTCACTGTATACTGTATATATGTATGTAGGTATGTATATTAGGGGGTTAAAAAATAATCGGTACAAATCAAAAACTGACTTTAACTTTAGAGATATGAATACATCGGTGGCGAGCCTCTGGATCGATCTATATCTAGTATGGATAGGTCGATGTCCGGTTGGAAAGTCATTAATCGGTTGGTTGGCGCTCTGCTACAAAATATGGCCATATTAATCTTGCAAGACTTCTTTGATGAGGTAATATGGGAGTAACGTTCTCGTTTGCGACCGACAGCATGACAGACAGCACCGAAAGAGTTTTACGAACAATGCACAACCTTAAGTGCGGTAAACGTTAGGATTTTTTCTTTTTTTTATTATTTGTAACGTTTGAAAAGCAGCAATAATTTGAGCACCCACCTGTTGTGACGACATGAAGACACTAGCTAGGGAGCTAAGGATGCTAATGCTAGCAGAGCTACCAACTGGCAAGGCAAGGACGCTGATTTGAAAGACTTCCAGCCCCAACGTAGCCACAACTTTGCGAGGTAATCACAGCATCTTCTACACTGTTCATTGTGCTAAAGATAAAGACCAAACTGCACAGTAACCAGCAGAATGGTGCTCTGAAAAGTATTTGAGATTCTACACTAAAGCTGCTGTTTAGATTGGTCAGATCTAGTCAGACTAGATCTGACTAATCTGAGTCTATGAACATGAACTGATGAAGCCTACTCGGATGAGGGGCGAAACGTCTTCTAACACAAATCAAACAGTCCAGTTGCGATTGATTGAATGCCCTGAGAAAATTATAATTAAAAAAAAAAAGATATGTGTGTTCTTGTCTCTCATAATGATTGTGAACGATAGGCAATGTTCCCCCAAAAGAGTGTACTATTTTCTGCAGATTTAGTGCCATGAAGGAAGTTAGTTAATGGGTGAGCGCGGGCGGCTAAGGTGGTTTGGTATCAGCAGTCTTGGTGGGGACGAGTGCCTTGCATCATTTCAAGACCACATTGAAAAAAGTGGCATACTGTTCAGGTAGGACTGGGCGCTATGGCATTTTATTAATATCTCAATATTTTTAGGCTATGTCACGATACACAATATATATCTCAATATTTTGCCTTAACCCTGAATTAACACTTGATGCATACAGTATAATCACACCAGTATGATGATTATGTGAGTCTACATTAAAACATTCTTGTTCATACTGCATTAATATAAGCTCATTTGAAACTTTAATGCAGAGAGGGAAATCACAACTAAGTCAATTGACCAAAACGGTATTTATTAAACAGTTATTAAGCAGTGGCACAAACATTCATGTCATTTCAAAACAGAAAGAATTGTCAGAGACATTTTAAAACAAGCTATGAGTGCACTTTTGTGCATGATGTCACACAAGATATTTCAATAACTGTCAAATAAAAATTAGCTGCATAATAGGAAATCAAATAGTGTATGTCCTTCGCTATGTGGTAGGTTACTGCGGACGTTATCTCCTTCTGTTGTAGACTATTTTTTTCATACGGTGTTGATGTGGAAATGGAAGACGCCATGCTCAATTGGGTCAGTGCTGGTTGCTACGGCATTTTGTTGGGTGTGGCACCGGCCGGAGATGTTGACATGCAGAGTTTCAAGCACTCTTCATTCTCTAGCGGGTGACTTTTCAAATTATATTACAAATTAGTAGTGCTGCTACTTTTTGTAGCAACACTTTTGCCGCATACTTGACATATTACGGTTGTCTGTTCAACATCTTCCCGCTTGAAGTCAAACCACCGCCAGACGATGCACCCCGTGCTGTTTTTCTTGGGAATTCATTCTTCCTCCATTTGTTACCAGATTCGCACCTTCTCTCTCTCGTATTACCACTCGCACCGCTCCGCTTGCACCACCTGCCACAGCTAACCTTACCCATGCCGCTACCTCTCTGCTCCGCGAGGGCGTATGACGTTGCACGCACGACAGTATGTGACGTATGTAAGAAGGTGTGCCTGTTTTATCTCTGTGAGAAGGAGAGACAAGAAAGAGTGAGAAGAGCCTGTAGTGTAATACTCGCAGCTAAAAGCAACTGCGTGAGAACATATACTCGAATACTCACGAAATAGTAATTTTTTACATTGCACAGAGACAAACCCACGATATATCGAGTATATTCGATATATATCGCCGAGCCCTATGTTCAGGTGACTTTTCCTCTTTTATCCACAATTTCTTCGTTTTGACTTTCTCTTCTCACTCCATGAAAAGAATCAACCGCCAGACAACCAAACATGACAGTTGATACTGTTACCTGATTGGCTGTTAACGTGTCACTCCGATTGATCAGCGATCACTTCCTGTGTTGCTCCAGAGAGCGAGCGCCTTTTTTCATGCAACCAACCTTGCTTCCATATTTCCGCTTTCTTCCGACAGAGAAGAGGAAAAAAAATATCGAACACATTTCTTATTGATATTGATAACATGTCTATATCACGATATATATTATATATATATATAACATTTATAATCATCATGGCTCCCCTTTAAGTTCACCAAGATACTTGTTGTGCATGTTTTACAGCATGGCAGTGTGTGCTCAGAGACATCCGATCAACACAAAACAGTGAACGGAATGACCGTGGACCACAGGAATACGTGGAGAAGAACCCAAACCCCAACCTGCATTGTATGTTGAACTGCAATCAAATGTACTTCCTAGTCGCTGCTCAAGGATGAATAATAATACGGAATGCAACAGCTGACATTTTCCCTCCTTGTGATCCTCCAGCTTTCACGCCAGTGGACCTGACCGACCTCAAGAAACGTAACACACAGGACTCCAAGAAGTCCTAGTCCTCCTCGAGGTGGTCTAAGCACTCTTCTTTTCTCCACCCACCCTCGAGAACTTTTCCTCTGACCTCCAAAGTCAGCCTTACTTTGCCAGTCTAGGGCGGAATGCCAAGCGATTTTCTGTGAACGTTGAGCTACAGCGGGCCATTTCCCAGCGAGGAAGATAGGCTGGATTCCCCCAAGTTTAAATTAAGTCTCCCTCTCCGGGTTCATTTTAAAGGCCACGCTGTATGAAGAGGACTGATACACTTTCCTAAGTTGTCGCTGGCGTCTGACAAACTGTTGACACGGAAGACTGCGGTCTTTACTAGTACTACTATTACTACTACTTTGACCTGCGAGAACAATGAGAAAGGGCTGACTTATATTTTGTTACGTAGGAAGGCAGTTAGATCCAGTGTAGAAGTCAGCAAATTGTCTCGTAAAGCATTTCATCAGCATATTGTGGAAGCCAAATACACAAGGCCAAGAATCTTAACCCAATTGGTGTTTACTTTTATTGCTAAGAAGAATCCTCCCAAAGTATGCTGCCCCTCAATTAACACCTCTTCCCAAAGCCTTGAAACAAAATGCTGAATAAAATTTTTACATTACTTCTTGTATTTACCCACCCAGGATGTGGACGTTTCCCCCATTCCAGGTCAGATTGCAACCATTTCAGGTGTATTCATTTTAAACATGAAATCGCATTATTTTCCCAAACAATATGTGGAGGCTGTAGCTCAGGCGTGTCCAAACTCTGGCCCACGAGCCAAGTGTGGTCTGCCAACGTCTTCAATCTGGCCCGCGAGGCGTCATGAGTTTAAACAAGGAATGTTATCCACGGGGAGATTGCGTTCTTTTTAATAGTCTGACAATTTCAGTAATTCAGGTAAATGATCTTTGATTAAATAGATGCGCAGCCTTTACATGTATGACCCAATGCAAACAACCTTCTCCAGTCATTGTGCAAAAAATAATAACAATCCAACAGACATAACACCCTGCTCACTGAACTCTGTGGGCATTATTAAAAATGCCCATGCACCGTAAAAAAATGACACACATTTAAATCCATTACAAAGCATGATGGGAAAAATGCAAGACACTCTCCACACTTACCCATGTTTGGCGCATTTTAGCTGCTTTTTATTTCTGATTGATCACAAAACTTTAAGGAGGTTGTCACGGAATTAAAGTACAAGTCAAACTTTTACATACTCTTAATACCCAATTATATTAATTATTCATTATATATCCGTTATATATATGTATATATATATTATAGTTACTTTACATGCAGTCGGCTTTTAGCCCTCTACCAGATTTGTTTAGTCTAATGCGACCCCCAAGTCAAAAAGTTTGGACACCCCTACTGTAGCTTTAATGCAGAGGTGTCAAACTCATCGCAATCACAGCGAATAATTTATGAATTTGCTTAGCATTTGATTATTATTAGTGCTGTCGAATGATTATTTCTTTTAAAATCAGATTCATTACACTTTTGAATTGGGATTAATTAATTAATAATGATTAATCACAGGTTATCACTTGCGTGCGTAATTTGAATTAACTTTAAAAAGTCACCAATATTTGGATACAGGATGCCATTTTTTAAATCAGTATGTCGTAGAGGAACATCCATTTAAATGTTTTACTTGAATGTACGTCATTTATTTGTTCAAAACGTTATAAAAGTCCAGTCGGTGCATTTGGGAGTAAAATTTGCCAGCATTCATCATTGCACTGATGTATGCATCAAACTTTATTTTATTTTTTATCGTAGTTAAAAAATGTTTTAATTATATTTATATGTTAAAGTTTTTATTTTTTTATTTATGTTTTTATAAATGTGTTTAATTTTTATTTAAATTTATACTATAATAACGGTAGAGTTAAAATAAATTGCATTATTAATCTGCATATATAAATGATTAATATAATATTTTTGTGTTATTTCTGACAGCCCTGATTAAGTATTTTTTAAGGACTCTTGAAAAAAAATGTGAACACAGGCACCACAACTCTACTGAAAAATATACAGTAAAACCACTGTAATTTTTACAGTAAAATTCCGGCGACTAAGCTGCCAGCTTAAAATGGCCGTACTGGCAACTCGGTTGCCACAATTTTACTGTAAAATTTACTGTGTTTTTTTCTGTATATTTTTCAGTAGAATTTTCAGTAGAATTCTGGTGACTGAGTTGCCAGTTTTTTTACTGTATAATCTACAGTAGATTTTTACTGTGTAGTATTACTGTAAATGGAATAAAAGTACCGCTGTTTGTAATAATACTGGCAACTGCGGCCATTTTTTTTAGAGTAAAATAAATGTTTTTTCCATTTACAGTAATACGCTAAAAACATCAACCATCCCAAGGCCTTGAATTTGACACCTGTGCTGTAATGCCAAAGAAATTAATTGAGCTAGGGCTGCAACGATTAATCGATTTGATTAATCGGTTAATTGATGTAAATAATGCAATTCTGACCGGATGGTTTGCCTGGAATTTTAAATACACAGATGGGACATGTTAGCGGTGGTGTTTGGTTGCCCTAAATTTCATTTTATTTATGCAGACGGTAAAGGTGAGTGAAGGTTATGGCAAGCCGAAAAATCACATTGAGCCTAAAAAGTGTGTTTTTGTTCTCAAATGGGACGGGGGGTGCATAACCTTGATTAATATACTTTATAAGTATCATGATTTGAAAAAGTGAACGACAAAACGTGCTCATTTTAGCCATTAATACTGACGTCTTCTTTTTGTTCAAACAAAACGAGCACAAATTGTTTCATTAATTTTTGAGTCGTAGATTACAGTGTTTTTATATTGTGCTCCTCACTTAATGTTCTTGAACAATTTTAATGTATTATTATTTACTGAGTTTCAAAAGGTTCAAGTCGGTCAAAAAAATGTTTGCAGTTTAAATAAATATTTTTTTTATAATAGAAAATGACTGTGAAGCGCTGGTATAGCATCTCACTGACCATATTAACATAATCAATGATCTTTAAGGTAAAGTCAAATATAAAAAGTCCAGTAATTTTAATGTTGACAAAAGTCACCCATTTTGATTTTTTAAAAGGATTTCATCAAATCTTCAGCTATCAAGCGTGATGATAATGAGTGAATACAGAGGAGTAATAATACTGTCATGACTACTGTACTGTACAGCAGGGGTTTGCGGCAGCTATCGATCATTTTAGTAATCGATTAATCGGATAACACAGCTTATAGTTTCAATGTATAGTAAAAGGAAAACGACCTTTCTGCTTTCCATAACTTCCTTTTCCACCTAATAAATACACAACATCAACATTGACATTGCCCTTTAAACAGGTGTGCATTTATTATTTGCCAAACTGCCAATTGCTGCCCCACAGATCACAACGTTGTACAGAAACTGTTTCCAATTATTTCAAGTTCCAGGCACTCCATGCGGGCCGCATTTTATGAATTTCTATTAGTTACACTCAAAATTGTTACGGAGCAACAGAATATGAATATTTTTTATAATTCAATGAATGATTTCATCCCTAGTCTTAACCTTTTTCTCTGAGGAGCGCACAATAAAAAATGCTTCGGCCATTTTGATATTTTTTATGGAAGACAGTTTTTGCCACTAAAAAAATAAAAAAAACTCCAATGGAAAGTCATAATTATGTGATATAGACTCAACATTTTAAGATAAAGTTGAAATTGTGAGATTAAAAAATCTAAATGATGTAACAAAATGTCATAATTATGAGATAAAAAGTCATAGTTATGAGATTATACGTCAATTATGACTTTTCATATCAGATTGAAGTCGAAATTTTGAGATAAAAAGTAATAATCATGAGATTAAAAAAAAAAAGTCGTAGTTATAAATTAAAAAGTAGAAATTATGAGATAAAAAGTCATAATTGTGAGTTATAAAGTCGAAACTATAGGATAAAAAGTCATAAATATGAGATACAAAATGTTTTAATTAAGAGATTAAATAGTCATAAATATGAGATAACAAGTCATAATTATGAGACAAAAATTTTAAATTATGAGATAAGTCATAATTATGAGAAAAAAGTCATAATTGTTTAAAGTGAAAAGTCATAATTATGAGATTTTTTTTTAAATCGAAAATTTGAGATAAAGTCGAAATTACAAGGTAAATAGCCATAGTTATGAGATTTAAAAAAAAATTAGAAAGCCGAAATAATGAGATTAAAATTCATAATTATTACATAAAAAGTCATAATTATGAATTAAAATGAATCATTTTGAGATAAGAAGTCAGAATTATGATATAGAAAGTCATAAATATGTGATGAAATGTCGAAATGTTAAAAAAAGTAATTATGAGCTAAAAGTAATTATGAGATTAGTCGAAAAAAATCAAGAAATAAAACGTATGAATTATGAGATTAAAAAGTCATAATTGTGTGATACGAAATAGTTAATTCTTTAGATGAATTGAAATTATGAGATACAAATTCATAATTGTGGGATAGGAAAGTCAAAATTATGATATATCGATAAATAAGTAAATACAGTACAGTACGTGAAGAAGGGTGTGTGACGTAATTACGTACGTTGCGTGTTGACGTCATGGCGACAAACCTCTTAAATCCTTTGTGTTAACCAGGACTACTTGGCTTCGGTTGTGTGAGGGCAGTACAGCAAGACAAATCAGCGTAGGGCGTGTTTTTTTTTTTATTAAAGACAAATGATTGCTTCAACAGTTAGACCTTTTTGAAAGAGCATTTTCAGAGTCTTTAGATGACATTATCAAGCAGAACAGGCAGCAGAGAGGTGGCGGCAGGGGCGGATATATAAATTAAAAAATGGAAATTATGCGATAAAAAATCATAATTGTGAGATATACGTCGAAACTAGAGGATAAATATGAGATTAAAAAATCGAAATTTTGAGATAAGAAAATTGAAATTGTGAGATTCAAAAGTCTGATTTATAATTAAATGATAAATGGGTTATACTTGTATAGCGCTTTTCTACCTTCAAGGTACTCAAAGCGCTTTGAAAGTGTTTCCACATTCACCCATTCACACACTGATGGCGGGAGCGGCCATGCAAGGCGCTAACCAGCAGCCATCAGGAGCAAGGGTGAAGTGTCTTGCCCAAGGACACAACGGACGTGACTAGAATGGTAGAAGGTGGGGATTGAACCCCAGTAACCAGCAACCCTCCGATTGCTGGCACGGCCACTCTACCAACTTCGCCACGCCGCCCCCATTTATGAGATAAAACGTTGAAAATTTGAGATAAATAGTTAATTATGAGACAAAAATGTTTTAATTATGAGACAAAAAAAATTTAAATTATGAGATAAAAAGTCATAATTATGTGATTTTTAAAAATGTATATCGAAAATTTTAGATAAAATTGAAATTATAAGGTAAAAAGCCATAGTTGTGAGATAAATAAAAAAATCTAAGATAAATCGAAATTTTGAGATAAAAAATAATAATTATGAATGGGGTCAGAATTATGAGATAAGAAGTCATTCAAATCTGAAAAAGCCAGAATAATTAGATAAAAAGTCATAATTATTACATAAATCATAATTATGAATTAAAATGAATAATTTTCAAATAAGAAGTCGAAATTATGATATAGAAAGTCATAAGTATGTGATGAAATGTCGAAATGTTGTGATAAAAAGTAATTATTATGAGATTAGTCGAAAAAAATCATGAGGTAAAACATTGAAATTATGAGATTAAAAAGTCATAATTATGTAAAAAAAAAAAAGTTAAATCTTTAGAAAAATTGAAAGTATGAGATAAAATATAATTGTGGGATAAGAAAGTCGAAATTATGAGATAGCGATAAATGAGTAAATACAGTACAGTACGTGAAGAAGAGTTATCGTGTGTGTGACGTAATTACGTACGTTGCGTAATGACGTCATGTCATTACGCAAGTAATGGCAGTACAGCAAGACGAAACAGCGTAGGGAGTGGGTGTATTTTTTTTAAAAAGACAAATTATTTCTTCAACAGTTAGACCTTTTTGAAAGAACATTGTGACCGACAAAATGGATATGTCTTTAGATGACATTATCAAGCAGAACAGGCAGCAGAGAGGTGGCGGCAGGGGCGGATTATTAATTAAAAAGTGGAAATGATGACATAAAAAGTCATAATTGTGAGAGATATAACGTCAAAAATAGAGGATAAATATGAGATTAAAAAATCTAAATTTTGAGATAAGAATGTTGAAATTATGAGATTCAAAAGTCATATTTATGAGAGGAGCCAGATGAGGTGGTTCAGGCATCTGCTCAGGATGCCACCCGAACGCCTCCCTAAGGAGGTGATTAGGGCACGTCCGACCGGCAGGAGGCCACGGGGAAGACCCAGGACACGTTGGGAAGACTATGTCTCCCGGCTGGCCTGGGAATGCCTCTGGATCCCCCGGGAAGAGCTGGACGAAGTGGCTGGGGAGAGGGAAGTCTGGGCTTCTCTGCTTAGGCTGCTGCCCCCGGGACCCAACCTCAGATAAGCGGAAGAAAATGGATCGATAGATGGATTTATGAGATAAAACGTTAAAAATTTGGGATAAAAAGTCAATTATGAGACAAAAATGTTTTAATTATGAGACAAACTATTTTAAGTTATGAGATAAAAAGTCATAATTATGAGACAAAAGTCATAATTGTTAAAAGTGAAGTCATAATTATGAGATTTTTTACAAAAATATATAGAAAATTTGAGATAAAATTGAAATTATAAGGTAAAAAGCCATAGTTGTGAGATAAAAAAAAAATCATAGATAAATCGAAATTTTGAGATAAAAACTAATAATTATTAAAGGAGTCGGAATTATGAGCTAAAAAGTCATGAGATAAAAAAAATCTAAACTTTGAGATGAAAAAAAATAGAAATTATGAGATTAAAAATGCGAAAATCTGAAAAAGACGGAATAATGAGATAAAAAGTCATAATTATTACATAAATCATAATTATGAATTAAAATGAATAATGTATAGATAAGAAGTCGAAATTATGATGTAGAAAGTCATAAATATGTGATGGAATGTCGAAATGTTGTGATAAAAAGTAATAATTGTGAGATAAAACGTCGAAATTATGAGATTAAAAAGTCATAATTATGTGATAAAAAAATAGTTAAATCTTTAGATAAATTTAAATTATGAGGTAAAAAAATCACAATTGTGAGATAGGAAAGTCGAAATTGTGAGATAGCGATAAATGAGTAAATACAGTACAGTACGTGAAGAAGAGTCATCGTGTGTGTGACGTAATTACGTAAATTGCGTAATGACGTCATGTCGACAAACCTTTTAAGTCCTTTGTGTTAACCAGGACCAGTTGGCTTCGGTTGTGTGAGGGCAGTACAGCAAGACGAAACAGCGTAGGGCGTGGGTGTTTTTTTTTTTTAAAAAGACAAATCATTTCTTCAACAGTTAGACCCTTTTGAAAGAGCATTATGACCGACAAAATGGATATGTCTTTAGACGACATTATCAAGCAGAACAGGCAGCAGAGAGGTGGCGGCAGGGGCGGAAGAGGCCGAGGCCGCGGAGGCTCTGGCGGCGGCCGAGGAGGAGGAGGTGGCCCTGGGCGCCTTGGAGGAGTAGGCGGCGGCGGATATGGAGGCCGAGGCGGAGGATCTGGCCCCATGAGGAGCCGTCAAAACCTGAACCGCGCAAGAGGCAGACCGACGCCGTACAGCAGGGTATGAAGCTGCGTATACTCCAGCCAGCTTGCTAGCGCTCCACCTAGCTAGCTAGCTAACAGCCAATAAAATGGTCGCCACATTTGATGCTTGAGCATTAACGGAAAGTGTTTGCATAGTTTATCTGTCCCTCCCCGAAACACCCTTAAATTGTTTTTTCCCCCACAAGAAGATGCCCTCATTTTTTAAGAGCTAATGTGCTAGCCTGTTAGCTACAGGCAGCTCGTGGAAGGGCTAGTCGTCGCCATTTTGAATCAACGACGACAATCTATTTTTGGTCCAGGGCCAGTATCTGTGCTTTTTGTCCAAAGTTTCCTTTCGGCGGAGTGGGAAATCTTCCAATTCATCAAGAGAGCACCCAGTAATGATTTTTGTCATCGCGAAAGGAGCACCGTTGTTTATCAGTGACCAGGACGTCCTTTGTCCCGGGATTGGCTGGCGGGCTCCACGTCGAGGCCCCCTTTCGTCTTTCCCCGGTGTGGTGGATGGATCCGAGGACTTCAACCCCCTCTATAGTGTCCCAATAAAGATAACCGCCACCATCGTCTTGTATTTCTGTAGAAACACCGCAGACAAAGCCCTGGTTCAAAATGGCGTGTTCTCAAAATGGATGCCATAATTGCCTCTGGTTGTTTTCTGATCCATCCACATGCATCATGGACTTATGACATACCCCCCCCCCCCCCATCCAATAAAAGCCGTCCCCTTGGCTTTTAAAGAACTTTTGATCAGGCCTGGAAACATTTGGCCACCGCAGGAGGCAACTTCAGGAGGAGCCCACCCAGAAGATCATTTCTGGATAGCCTGGGGTGGAGGAGTTGATGTTAGCCTGTAGCATAGAGATAGTGTGAGTTGGGGACGATGTGTGTAAAATGCATCTTTGCTAGCTTATGCATGTGTTAAAGCGATACAGTCCAGAGATATATGAATACATTGCTTGTCGTGACGGGGTGGGCAAGGGGATAATGGCGGGACCCCGGCCCTGTTGGAAGTGGAGCGTCTGCTTGCCCCAACACCCAGCCGTGTGGACTCAGTGATTGACAGGCAAGCGGGATTCCTGAAGTCAGCAGGTGCGTTCTCTCGTCTGTTGCAGCCCAAACAGCTCCCAGATAAGTGGCAACACGACATGTTCGACAACGGCTACAGCGGCTTCAACGGCACAGCGGGTGGCGGCGGAGCCGGCGTGGAAACCGGCGGGAAGCTCCTCGTCTCCAACCTTGACTTTGGCGTTTCAGACGCGGACATTCAGGTACACTTGTCTCCCCGGGTTGCGTTTGTGTCAAAGAAAATAAGGCTGAGTTTTTTTGTCTTTGCTTTTCCAGGAACTCTTTGCCGAGTTTGGGACGTTGAAAAAGGCAGCGGTCCATTATGATCGCTCGGGAAGAAGTCTTGGGACGGCCGATGTCCACTTTGAAAGAAGGGCAGATGCGCTCAAAGCCATGAAACAGTACAATGGCATCCCGCTGGATGGTAAGAACTTTCTTCAGTTTGTATTAGGGATGGTCCGTGTATGTCGCGGCTATTCGTTTTTCATAAGGAATGCAAAAGTGATTTTACAAACTATTTTCTGCGGGCGTTTTTTGGTGGGATAATTAAAACAAAAACGGTAAACAGATTGTTATTTAGCATTAGTTAGTTATTTCTTTGGTTAGTGGTCAACAAAATAAACAGTTTTACATAAACAAACATTCATAAATTGAAAAATAATTAAATAGTTGTTACCCAGTGTCATTTGGACATAAGTGTAGATTGCACATGCTCAGTGTCTCTTGTTTCTAGCTGCGTTTCTATTGTAGTTTTTTGCAAAATTAAAGCACTATTTCAAAAATGTTGATAAACTACATTTGCGACTTGTGGGTGTTTCCATTAAAAGTGTGTTTTGCGTCATGAGCCGTAATTCTCGTAAAATCCATTTTGAGGAAGATATTGCAGCCGTGAAGTCATTAGGTGACAGAGGCAGCGGGTGATCACTCAAAGGCAACGTCCTCACGTATGGCAGAGGCCACGAATAAGGCATTTTTAAAGTAGAGTTGTGAATGAAGAATTAACAAATTGTGGGTTCAAGGGCCCCCTCGACGTTGTTCGGGCATGTGGGTCTCACCAAGTCCACGGGTCGGTCTTTATTGCCTGTGCCGCTTCCTCCGGCCGACTTGGAAGCGAGACCAAGTCTGCTCTAGTTGTCGTGCATCGGCGCCCTGCCTGTTCAGTGTTCAGGTGCCCTGTAAATGCGAATTGTTTCCATCATGCTTTTGCGAAACACTTTAATATCGAAACGTTTCAAAAACCACCTTGTGTTTTAGCCATATTTGAGAGGTTTTTCAAAACATGTGATTCCATTATCCCACATAAATTCCCCTGTTGTGGTGTAAATAAAAGTCCATCCTATCCTATTACCAGTTTCTTTTAGCAATATTTAGGTCTTACAACTTTTTTAGGAGTAATGGGAACGCAGCTACTAAGTGACCTGAAACCACAACAGAAGACGGAAGTGTACAGTATTATTTAAACATATATGAAATCTGTAACAAATATCTTACATTTAAAAAAACAAACAAAAAAAACCTAGAGCTGTGCAAATAACCAATGTAAAGAAAAACATGCTTACTCTGGCAGGAAATCTAGGCCTAAAACTTCATAGTATTACATGAAAACAGGTTTAATAAAGACCTGTGCAAATAACAAAAATATAAACAAAACTAAACTTTTATTGGAATGCACACAATTATGGCCTTTAAAAATGTTTGTGTAATGTCTGATTTAGAAGGAATATTTATGATTGTTGACATGTAGGTAAGTTTGACTTTCATGCTATTTGTGTTAAGCTCAGCGCAGCTACAATCCAACCGAACATGTAGGTAAGTTTGACTTTCATGCTATTTGTGTTAAGCTCAGCGCAGCTAGCAATCCAACCGAACAGTTATTTGACACGCATAAAAAAGACACCAACTTTGACGATACAAGCAACATTATTAGGATGAGAGCGGAGCAATTGTGACGTTTTGGATTTAGATTAATTAGTTATAGAGAAAAAAGAAAATTGTGACATGCAACCCAAACATTGCATCCACATAAGATACCTAGCAAGGGTTTTAATTGGCCACATTTATAATAAAAGCTAACCGCATTACAAAGCTACTAGTGTTATGGGGCTAATACCATTAACATACCTTGGTTGTCAGACATGTTGAGTTTTGTCCACTCACGGCGCAGAGAAGAGTAAATGGCCATAAAAAAGCATTATTAAAAGATAACTGACAATATTGTCCTTAAATACATATCGCTTTCTATAAATAACTGTAGAACTTGTAATACTGCTATATCGGCCGGCCCTAAAAGTGACTCATTTTATTGACTCTATCGAGCAGGCAAACCGGTGTTGCTCTGCGTCATTCACAGATGAGGACACTGACAAGAGACACTGCGCATGTGCAACTTAAAGGCGTGTGAAATTTCACAAAAACGCGGGAAGCCGCATTTTTAAACATAAATATTCTTGTAAAAAATATCACTTCCAGGTTTTTTGTGATTCTCAAACTGCGGTACGTGGGCTCCATCTATTGGTATGCCAAAGAATCACTTAATCAAGTGATGAGTGTTTTATTTTCTGATATTGACAGTTTTACTTATCAAACTGTGTAATGTTACTGTGGCCAAAAGCATAAAATATACTTAAAATAAAATAAACCACTGCCTTGTTTTCAATGAGTATTTGGGTTTACTACGCTACTGTATTTTAATGTTGGTCATTATAGTGGTACTTTTTTGAAAAAAGTTTAAAAACCACTGTTTTAGAGATGTCATTAGTAGCCAGGGAGAAGGTATATTTTTGATGTGACTGTAAACAGGTCCCAACACTGGAAGTTTTGAGGGGGCGTGGCCAAATGGGAAATGTTTTGAGTTCTTTGCATGCCTGTTTTAGACTTTTGCATTACGTTTTAAGTAATAATGTTAGTAAATGATCGACTAAAAACCTAAAGATTCACTGGTACATTATGAAAGACAGCCGAAGAAGTTTGGTAGATGATAATAAATCTAGAGGTAAAATATAATGTAGATATGCACACAATTTCAGAAAATGTACTTTTATTTTTCAACATTTTCTTTTGGGTTGGTGTGGAAGCACTTCATGCTGATAGAAATCTTCCTTTTTTTCTCCTCAAAGCTTTTTTTTCTCCTCAAAGGGTGCTCCCTTCCCCGCTTCTACCTTTATGTCCAAACAGGGAATAGAGAAAATAGTTTTCCACTAGTTTTAATTACCATTTTAGGATAATGGATATCCATCCACTTGCCGTTTTTTTATCAACCAAAAGGGGGGAGGTAAATTGATTTTTATGTTCAACATTTTTTCTTTTCCAAACAAAACGGATGGCTGTGACATACACGGACCAGGGGTGAACAAAGTCAATTCACTCCAGAATCACAATTCCTATTTATTCCTATTATAATAAAACAATCCATAATTTTTTTTAAATTGATTTAGAAAAAAATCTGTATTTTATAGGAATCCTTTTTTAAAGACATTTGTAAATGCAGATTCCTTATTGAAAATACCTTTAAGGACCTATTCATGCAACCATAAGTTTTTCTAACCTGTTCTAAAAAATTGGTTATTATAATTGTTATATCGAATAATGAAATGTGCGAATCACTTCTGAATTGAATCATTGGGTGCTCAAAGATTGACACTCTGCATATGCTATTTTTCTAGTGGTAAACCTCCATGTTTTGTCTGTGCAGGGAGGCCCATGAACATACAGCTCGTCACATCACAGATCGACACACAGAGGCGGCCGATGCAGGGGTAAGGTTTAGTTTTTTTGTAAAGACCTCCCAAGCCTTAGTGTATGACAATTGTATTGAATTGTTTTTAATCTTTCCAGCATGAACAGAGGCGGCGGAATGAACAGAACCCGCGGGGGCAACTATGGCGGCATGCAGAGGGGTCGTGGTGGACGCGGGGCTGGCGGTGGCTTCAGAGGACGGGGGCGAGGCGGCCGAGGGGCCGGTAACAAGCAGTCGCTCTCGGCAGAAGAACTTGACGCCCAGTTAGACGCCTACAATGCTAGAGTGAGTGCATCAGTTTATGTGCTGCATGCTTTAAAAAATATATATATATTCATATTGTTTCTGTTTCTCAGATGGACACCAGCTAAGACGTCTTGCTGCTGTCCCGTGGTCATCCTATCCTGGCTGCACAGAAGGATGTCTGTTACAATAGTGCAGATTGTTTTACACATGGTTGTCCTGATGTGATTTTGGTCATTGATTGCTCCAGCCTCTTTTAACTGCTCTGAAGTGTTTTATACTTTTTTTTCTCCTTTTCTGATGAAAATGGTTTTGTCTGTAGGTTGAAAGTTGACATTTCCAAGTCCATTCCTCCAAACTTGTAGTAAATGAAACTTGTAATAAAACCTGCAGTGTATATTAACCAGATCATGTTTCCTTTGTGTCATTTCTGTGTGATGAAAACTACAATATAGTCATTAATATTTACTTATTTAGTGTAATTGTACTTTTTAGAGGACGTGCAACGCTCAACATTGGATTGTAATGCCATAGAATGCCATGCAATGTTAGATTACAGACATACAGTATATACTGAAGGAACATTAATTTATCACACATTTTTACTGTAAAATAGTACAACCATGCACACAATAGGTACACTAGATTGTTATACGTCCATGCAGTAATATAGATTGGCCACTAGATATCCCCACGTGGTCAATCGTATGCGGAAGAGAAGTTTAGATGCAACTAAAAATGAACGTTTCCGCAAAATAGTACCATGTAAGGCTCAAGAACTACGAACAAAAGCCTAAATCACATACTATTCCCTCAACTTATGACGTGTTCTTACATTTTGCTTCATAGTTACGTGTACAATACAATACGTATAGTTTTCCTAGGTGTTGTCGTGCAAATGATATAGTACTTCCGGTTGTCCAAACAATTGTGCTAAGCGCATATCACTTTCTACAACAGTAAATCATTTTTGTGAAGAAAAAGCAAACATGAAACAACAAATGTCAGTAGGTCGTCATGGCCTGTGGAAACCACACTTTTTTCTTGACCAAGGACCGTTACTTTTATTTTGAAGTTAATCCACCGGACGTTGTTTCACCCGTCCGCGGGAACGCTCACATTTTCCTGTGTCACTCCACTTCACCCCCCTCTCGCCGACGTTCTCAACAGCTTCCAGCCTTCCGGAGGTATAAACGGTAAGATTCAATGAAACATTCGATAAACTCTCGCGGAAGTAGCTTTGATTTATCACTAGTCAATGTTGCTTTGGTGCATTTAGCGAGTTTTTGTAGGGGAATGTCTGCCCGCTCTACCCGAGAAATAATGACCTGTTTTAGTTGGGCAAAGATCAACTTCCTGTTGCGAGGGAGTTTTACAATATCCATTACTGCCAATATAGAGACGTTTAATGTGTTTTTTTGTGATATTTGTTCACCAAACTTGATGAAGTCTTCTATTGAATTATTCATTAAGCAGCGTGTTTTGCGTAAACCCTACTTTTTTTCATGTCCGGGTGTAAAAACTGGTCTTGAAAGTTCTAGAAGGAATCATGGCGACCACCATTTATTGTTTTTTTTCCACAATAATACGCTTGTTTTTAATGTTTTAATATAACAAGTAATTAGTTAATTAAAGTTGAATAAGTCGACCATTGTATTGTATTAGGTGTAATATGGCCGAAGTACAATATTATATGTCACTTCCTGGATTTCAACTTCTTTTTCTCACACCCAAACATGAATTTCTCATTCTTTAGATCAACACAATGATTATTCATGTTTGGCTTGGCTGTGCATATTATAATCACACCACCTTGAATCAAATGTGCTCCAAGTGATTATGGCTGATAGGTGATTATTCCAGAGATCAGCCATGCCCACAAATCCTGCCACCACTTGCCGCCTCGCTCCTGTCTTAAAGGGGAACTGCACCTTTTTTGGGAATTGTCTGCCATTCACAATCCTTATGTAAGATAAGCACACATGTGTTTTTCTTTTATTATGCATGCTAACTCGTAAATAAACTCTAGCAAGAGTCAGCTAACAATGGAGCTAATTGCAGTCGCTCTATTCCGCCTATAAAGCGCTTTAAAAAACATCCAAAAACCTCCGTACATTTTTAATATACACGTAAGTATACATGTAGAGTAGTAACATTCATAATGCATTCTAACTCGTAAATAAACACCAGCAAGAGTCAGCTAACAATGGAGCTAATTTGATTCGCTCTATTCCGCCTATAAAGCGCTTTAAAAACATCCAAAAAACTCCGTCAATATTTTATATACACGTTGTAAGTATATATGTCATGGAGTAACATTCATAATGCATTCTAACTCGTAAATAAACGTCAGCAAGAGTCAGCTAACAACGGAGCTAATTGGAGTCGCTCTATTCAGCCTATAAAGCGCTTTAAAAACATCCAAAAACCGCCATACATTTTTTATATACACAATGTAAGTATGTATGTAATGTAGTAACATTCATAATGCATTCTAACTCGTAAATAAACGCTAGCAAGAGTCAGCTAACAATGGAGCTAATTGGATTCGCTCTATTCTGCCTATAAAGTGCTTTAAAAACATTCAAAAACCTCTGTCAACTTTTTATATACACGCTGTAAATATATATGTCATGTAGTAACATTCTTAATAGCATGTAATATTTACATATTTTGCTCATTTTAAGCATACAGCGGTGTGTTAATTGCAAAGATCACGTTTTCTTTTCCCTTCAACAACAACCACGAAGCAACATGTAGCAGTAATGCTAAGATATACAAACTACAAACATAATAAAACAATCACTTACTGTACAATGTCTGACGAATGATGTTTATATCTTTCCGTTTAAACGAAAGAAAAGGTTTGTGTTTTTCTCGCCTTTTCCGGGTCTAAGTTGGATGTCAAAGTTTACCAACTTCTCGGTTTATGTCCACAACTTTCTACTATCCGGGTGAGAGGCTTTATTTATAATCGAGAATTAACTTTCACCGACTCAGAGGCGATGCAGCAGCTCAATGTGTCAATATAGCAGCATAAGCAAGTTAGCTCTCTGTGATCCCGGCGCCGCTAAAAATAGGTCAGTGTTTAGGTCACGAGATGTAAATGGAGTATTGCTGGCAGTTTTTGGATGTTTTTTATGGGGGCGATAGTGTATTCCAATTACGGTAGCTGCATTGTTGGCCACCTCGTACTTGCCATATTTTATGAGTTAGAATGCATAAATAAAGAAAACATGTGCTCTTGTCTCACATAAGGATTGTAAATGACAGACACAATTCCAAAAAAAGTGCAGTTCCCCTTTGATATTAAGCATTACGGTGGTAGTATTAGGGCTATTGTTTTTATGAGCGCTAACACAGAGGAACTACTTTTTCGGCACCGTGATCACAGAGGTAAGTAGCTACTGCACTGCAAAAACTGAAATCTAAGTAAGATTAAATATCTCAAATAAGGGTGATCTTTGCTTATTTTCTGTCTGATAAGGTAATTCTTCTCACTAAGCAGATTTTATGTTAGAGTGTTTTACTTGTTTTAAGTGTTTTGGTCCTAAATTATCTCAGTAAGATATTATAGCTTGTTGCTGAGATTTTATGACCTATATTGAGTAAAACATGCTTGAAACTAGAATATCAGGTGTTGCAAAGCTGTGTCATTAACACTCGCAAGTATAAAACTACTTTTTCAAAGTAATAATTTCTTATTTCAAGCATGAAAAAAAAATCATGACTTTGACACAATTGTGTTTCATATTAAAACAGATGACAGCCAAATGGACTTTGCTGTTTTATTTTCAATGAAACCATGAATTGATTAACGTGGACCCCAACTTAAACAAGTTGAAAAACTTATTCGGGTGTTACCATTTAGTGGTCAATTGTACGGAATATGTACTGTACTGAGCAATCTACTAATAAAAGTTTCGATCAATCAATCAAAAAAACAACAGAAAATACGTACTCATATAGTAGTATAGTTGTAATTAGTGAGAATATACTTATTTTTTGGGTTCATTGAGTTTAGCTAATTTGACTTGTTTTGGAAAGCCTTGACAAGCCAAATTTTCTTGTTCTATTGGCAGATAATTTTGCTTAGTTAAAATAAAATACCCCTATTTTTTGTTTTTGTTTTTCTTGTTTTTGAACACTGACTTTTTGCCGTATGCAGCTATGGACATGTACTGAGCTGCTGCCTCTCCTCTGAGTTGGTGAAATTAATTCTGAATTATAAATCAGGCCTCTCATCTGGATAGTAGAAGGTTGTGGCCATAAACCGGGAAGTTGGCGAAAAAACGATGAAAAGAAGCTTCTTTGTGCCCACTTTTTTTTTTTTATTTGCATGAAGATTAAGATTAATTCTTATTCTAAACGGGAAGATATAAACATCCAATCAGTCTGCAGTCCTGGCAATGCTAACAACACAGCTGCCTTACATGCAGAAAACAATGCAAAATATGTTTAAATGATAACAAAAAGAGACGGCATACACAAAATGAGGCCATGTTTTGGCGAAAATTTCCTTTGAAAAGTGGGGAGTACAAAAACCAATGCATCACTGTATACTAAAATCTTGTGATATACCGTAAATTCCGGATCATGTGTTACTTTCTTTCTACACTTTGACCCCTGCAGCTTATATAACGGTACAGCTAATTAATCAATTTTTCTTCGCCAATGGCCATAATGTTTTGTGTTCAATAGTTTTCATTAAACCCAACAAGACTCTAAAATCTTGTGTTATTGTTTGTGCTTTGGTTCCACCCTTTGGGCAAGTTCGCTCACTGCAGTTGTTGCGGGTTGAAAATGTACTTTCTGTTTTCATGTCTTAAACCGGAAGTAAAAACGTCCGTGGCGTTTCTGTTCAAAAGGATTCTTCATTCATCACTCCTAGCAACATTTGTAAATTTTACAATGTAACTACAACAATTCTTACTTGCTAAAGCGTCCCATGTGTGAAGTCTGTAGGAGTGATTTCATTCATATTTGTACGTGCTATCGTAATGTAATCAAGCTAGCGTTGTTAGCATTAGCTAATATGCTAAAACATTTACGAGTGTCTGTGTTAGTATTATCAACGTACGATGGTATTCTTTTTGTATTGTTTCAGTTTCACAAATTCCTCAGTAAATTCACCAAAACGTCACCGTGGAGTTATTGAGTCTGTTTAGCTGATTGGAGAGCTAGCTTCCGTAGCTAGTGGGTCCATGACGATGACTTCTGTTTTATTTGATTGGCTGTTTTACAGACACCGTTTGGAAACAATTTAATGTTTGTAAATAAATATTTGAAATATATTTCTGTGTAAATAACTCTTTATGCCAGCTTATATACTGAATATGCGGCTTACTGAAATTTTGTGGGTGCGACTTCTATACCGTGCACTCTATAGTCTGGAAAATACCGTACTTTGGGCCGACGATAGACCTTTTTAATACTGTCGTTATTTAATGATAATGCATGTTGATGACACATTCTAGCTGTGTCCGCAAATTTGACAGCAACAAGTGAACAAATGCAATGTAGCATTCTACCTAGCGGCTCCATGGTGCAAAGCCACTTCTAAGTCAGCAATCCTCACCTCCATGGTGGAAAATACACTACATTTCTTAAAAGTATCATCCCTGGAGGATGAGGAATAGCTAAACGTGCTACACTACATGATGTAGCAGGATAAGCTAACTACAAGCTAGAGCTCTTGAACATAAACAAAGGTGAGCGGATGGATACAAATATCGACAGCAACGATACCAAGTATAATATCTTAATTTGTTCAATACTACAGTGGTTAGATCAATATTTTTTTAAATACAAATATATTTTGTTCTTGTCATTGTTCACAAACTCGGCAAATAAGTTTCTGCACACAGGAGGGCTTTAAGGGCAAAAAAAAACCCCTAAAGGATTTAAATGAGTCAATAGTAGAAACTTATTTAAATATGTATGTATGTATTAGGGCTGCAACTAAAGACTCATTTGATAATCGATTAATCTGTCGATTATTACATAGATTAATCGATTAATAATCGGATAAAAGAGACAAACTACATTTCTATCCTTTCCAGTATTTTGTTGAAAAAAAACAGCATACTGGCGCCATGTTCTTTCAACTTGCCAAATAAAACAAGGAAGATGTTACAAAAATGCACACTTTTGACACCCCTGCTATAGATAATAAAAAATTAAATCTGATAAATCTATCGATAAAAAGCAGAGCCTGACGACGCATGCGCGTTTGTCACAATTCTCTCGCTCTCTCTGTCTCTCCCCCTCCCTCACGATTCAGAATGCTGCTGCGTGCACAATTTGTTGTGTTTTTAACCTTCTTAACCCTGAACGTTCATTGAAAATACACGCAACCCTAACTCAAAATGCCGGACATTTGAGGCATTTAAGAAACACAGACCGACAGCCCCGCAAAAGAGGACATGTCTGGTGAAAAGAGGACATATGGTCAGGACCTGTGTGTGTGTGTGTGTGTATGTATATATATATATATATATATATATATATATATATATATATATATATATATATATATATATATATATATATATATATATATATATATATATATATATATATATATATATATGTGTGTGTGTTTGTATATATATATATATATATATATATATATATATATATATATATATATATATATATATATATATATATATATATATATATATATATATATATATATATATATATATATATATATATATATATATATATATGTGTGTGTATATGTATATATAAATAATTTGATATTGTTGATAAATGTTGATGTTGTATTGTGATCAAAAATTGAATGATTCAGTGATGTTGACAATTTGATATGACTACCTGGTATTGAATTGATACCCAATTTTGTAGTATCCCCCAAAATGTATGTAAAGTATCCAGAGAAGAGAAACATAAGTGCCTCTTACATTGTACCAAAAGTGTAGATAGAAACAAGTTACAACACAAATAAGCAGATATCAACAAGTAGATTGATTAGTAGTTTTGAGAAAATGATACGACTGGAAATGATGTAATTTGTTACTACATATGTCAGTAACTAAATTAGGAGCCTTTGTAACCCCTTTTGAAATGCTTCTATTATCCTTTACATACAAAATAATGTACTGTGACATACAGTATATATATCTTTTTCAGGAGGCTGCAATTTTTAACATATCACCCTGTACTACTACTAATATTGTACAGTATAGTACAATATTAGTAGTAGTACATGCTGTCTCCATTTTAAAACCTTTATAAACTGTGCAGATAATGTTTCCATTCGTATTCTAACACTCGTAATATAAGTCCTAGTTAAGCACCGTAATATCAACACTCTTTTTAAACACTCTCATATCTTAATGGCTACTAAAGGTGGACGGGTATAAGAAAAAAAGCGTTTAATGGCCATGTAAGTGTAAAAAGAAGTTAACCACTCATGTAGTGTCAACATAATAAAACTTACTTTTGATAAACGACAACGCTTATCTAGCTTTAGCAGCCAAACCCCACTAGAGTCCAGTCTCTTCGGATTTCCACTTCCAGTTTTTGTGCCACTTTTGAGGCGTATTTGTCTTTTTGACCGCCGAGATGTTATGTGACTGTAGAAGAGTGTTATTTCCAGGGGCATTGAACGTGCAACCCCGTGATTACCTGGTGACTATTCATTTTTCAACTGGTGCTGATGGTCTGGCAATATTCTTCCCCAAACGGTCCTAACATGCCCTAGACCATCATGTCACGTCCCTGAGCGGGTGCGTGGATGTCTGCCAGCCCACAGGCACACATGGCCCAGTGTTTTCCAGGTTTGTGTGTCTGCCTTTGTGTGGTCGGAACACATCCTTCTTTAATTTACCGCTACATTTCAACCTCAAGCCAATCTGCATATCCATGCGAAACTACTGGCTTTAATCTATTGAAGAAAATATTATGGCCATTTTAGAAGGTGCTCCATTGTGTGGAAGTGATTGAGGATGAGGAGTAGACCTTTCATCCAGTACCTTGCTATCTTATTCTATGGCAGCTTCCTGCCACCACATGGAGGGACTATTTTTAAAGCTTCCTATGTGTTCTAGATCTTCCTGGGAAAGTACTCCTTTGTTTCTTTTCGTCCGTTTTTCTTGCGATGGGATTTTGACGCCTTTGCTAATGTACCCATTTCCTTATCGAAATCTGATAGCAACTTTTTAAGTCGTCGGTTAAAAGGAGCTCATCCACTCAAACCTGTTCCTCTTCCCTTTTGATTACATGACTTGTTTTGGACTTCCTGCGTATTGCTTCAGGTCTAGATGAGTTCTTGCTGCAGCACTTCCCCATTGCTCGACTTGGGCATCAACACTTACTGTAACTCGGTCTGCTTTTTTTTGCCCAGATGCATTGCTGTTGTCTTCCTTGTTTACAATATCAGTAAAGAGTCCAGACATGAATGACTAATTAAAGGTGACTCGATTACGCAGGTGGAGTTTTAGAACTACAAATTGTGCCTTGGCCTTGCTGCATGTGGTTTAGCAGTCAAGAGGATATGAATCATCAAGCTCTTGCAAGTCAAAGGAAGTTCTCGTAACTTTGAAAAGCAAAATGCCACGTAGCATTGTGTCATGTTTGACTTTAGAAGACTGAAGGTTCTATCTCAAAATCATTCAAATGTACCCATTCATTTTGATGTTGCCAGCATTGGGCCTCAAATGGCTCTGGACTTAATCCAGTTTATTATTTGGCACCCAAATGGAGGATGTGTGGATCTCATTAGAGTCAGTGCCATTATCTAGTCTCTGCATTATAATTTACCAAAAGGACAACAGGACCGGTATTCAAACTGGATAATTCACCACGACACACTTTAGGTCTCTGACTAGGTAGATAAGTAAGGTAACAGGGATGTACGCTAGCTTTTCACTTGTAGAACGGAAACATTTGTAAAAATTGTAGTAAGGAACATTTGTTGAAGCACAGAAAAAAATTTAGTAGCAATTAGGGCTGGGCGATATATCGAGTTTGTAAGATGTATCGATATATTTTTAAATAAGATATTAATTAGGAAAATATCGTAATATCGATATAATTGTGTTCACGTTAAAATGACCAAATGCCGCTTATTTGTTGTGTTCCTTGTTCTCCCTCGCAACACTTCATGAGCTATTAAACCCCTTCTCAACCCCTTTTTCAAATTAAAAAGAATTAACTTAAAAATCGAAGCTACGTAGCTTAACTACATTTCCCAGTAGCTCGGCAGTAGCTTCGCTACTTGTTAAACAAGTAGTGATTTCCGTAGCTTAGCTATTTTTAGACCCATGTAGTGGTTAGCTAAGCTACATGCTACAAAAGAAGAGAGCGGGAGAAGAGAAAGAGAACTGGGGCCGTACTTATCAAGCTTCTTAGAGTGCCATTTTACACTTAAGTCCTGAAAATTTGCGAAATTTAGTCCTACTCTCAAACTTAAAAATAAAAGCTTTTTATCAACGTTCTTAAGTCTAAGAATCACTCCTACTCTCCACGATATTTAAGAGACCTTCAGAGGTGTCTTAAATGGTTAGGAGTTGCCAGCAGGGGATGGCACTGAGGCGAGACACGTGCGCGAACGTTCATCTTTGTTTGATGACGAGCAGCTGATCAAACGGTATCGTTTAGACAGAGCAGGTATTATTTTTGTCACAGATTTAATAATTTTCGATTCCTTGTTGATTTCTGCATGTGGCTGCAGTGGACTAGTATATATAGAGCCACCCACACCAGTTTCAAATTAGTTGCCTAATTAATGAATTGGAAAGAAAATGTTATGAGAGTAGCGTATGTGTGTGGCACACACATACGCTAGGTTACAGCATGTGAGGTGAGTGACGTCAGTGAGTGTGTGGGCGAGAGAAGAGAGGGAGCGGTATTGTGAGTGCGGGCGGGGACTAGTTTGTTTTGTGTTGGATTGGCTGTGTGCAAGCAATCAATAAAGCAAGATTTGCAACTAATCGCCGGATTCATCATTCACTCTAAAGTCGTCCGCTGTGGAGACCCACTGCCGGGTAAAGTGAAGGGTGTTGCCCCGAGCATACATCCTGGAGAAGTGTCTCCCCTGCCTCTTTGTTACGGTCTGGGAGCAGGAAGCAGGAAAGGTGCAACAAAAAGGAAACATTTATTTTTGATTCATTGCCAATATTGTTTGTTTGTTTTGTATTATTTTGTAGTTTATTGTCAAAATATACACTCCCATTGTCCACTTAAATATTTCTAAGATATTTCTTTATTCTTAGACAAGGGATTCCCTTCCGTGATTGGTCATTTCTATGGACACAGAAATTACGTCACCTAAAATTCCGTTTACGGCACATAGTAATGTCGTAATTCAGCTCTGAGTGTGACACTTAAGATTCAGTCCTACACTTCGCTGAAAGTGTGAGTAAGACGCTTGATAACTAACTTTTGAGTGCAGCTTTCAGCGAAGAATTTATTTACTCTTAAATCAACTCTTAGCAGACTTCTTAGGAGTAATTCTAAGAAGCTTGATAAGTACGGCCCCTGGACTAGTGCAACTCCACGGGCAGGGGACAAAATATACGGGAAAGATCAATGATGAGTCACGATTGGTTAAGAGCACTTCCAAAATGACGACGAGAGAGTCGTAGAAGAGAGAATATTCAAGCGAAATGTACGGCGAAGTGAGGAAGATCATAACCGCACAATTAAGTAAAGTCATTTACTCTGCGCTGACCACTTCTAGTCGGACCACAGAACCGTACGTGTGTGACAGTCCATTACATCGTCGACTGGGAATTAAAAAGCGCCTGCCTGCAAATGTATTTTTTATCTGAGTTTGATACATGTTGTATTATTTGCACAGCTATGTTATTTATTTTATGTAGAAAGAATATTTTTCTATATCATTTATGTTATGTAATTTTGTACTACTTAAACAGTTTATTTTCTGTGCTGTTAATTAGGGATGTCCCGATCCAGGTTTTTGCACTTCCGATCCGATACCGATATTGTTTTTGCACTTCCGATCCGATACCGATACTGACCGATACTGGCCTATCCGAGCATGTATTAAAGTTTAAAGTTATTTAGCCTACTTAGTTGTCAGAATCATGTTGAAAAGGGTTTTAGTACTCTTGATAACAACTAGCCAGCTGAATTAGGGGAGTTTGAATAATACACAATGGTTGGTAACAAGAAACTGACCTGTTTATTCAAGGATAAACACATAATAGACAAAATTATACATGACAAACAGAAATGGCATCATTGAACTAGGGCTGGGCGATATGGCTTTTTTAAAATATTGCGATATTTTAAGGCCATATTGCGATACACGATATATATCTCGATATTTTGCCTTAGCCTTGAATGAACAATTGATGCATATAATCACAGCAGTATGATGTTTCTATGTGTTTTGATTGATTGATTGAGACTTTTATTAGTAGGTTGCACAGTGAAGTACATATTCCGTACAATTGACCACTAAATGGTAACACCCGAATAAGTTTTTCAACTTGTTTAAGTCTGGGTCCACTTAAATTGATTCATGATACAGATATATACTATCGGATATACAGGTATACTATCATCATAATACAGTCATCACACAAGATAATCACATTGAATTATTTACATTATTTATAATCCGGGGCGTGGAGGGGGGCGCCGGATGTAAGTGTCAAAAAGACAGCCAAAAGAGTTTGATATGAGAATACCGTATATTACCAAATAGTAGCCCGGGCGTTTATTTTACAAAATGGGGTCAGACCCCGGGCGGCTATTAGGACATGGGCGGTTATTTGCACAAGGCTTTTATTTATTTTTGCACCAGGCCATTATTTGGTTACAATGGTTACTGTCCAGTATTTTTTTTTCGTACAAACAATTTTAAATGTAAAAGCTATTGTAAACATACAAACAAAAAAACAAGACTATGAAAAGACAAGAGCTCAACATGGCAGTACTGCAAGAATTGTCAAATAGAATACCAATACTAAAAATAAATACACTTTTTAAATAAAGCAGCCTACCGGGAAAAATTAAATTATGGTACCAAGTACTCACGTATTAAAAAACACACCATCAAAACAGAACAATAATACTGTCACTTAAATAAAATAAAGGCTACAGTACTCCAAGTTTTAAATAAAGCAGCATACAGGAAAAATACAATTATGGTACCAAGTACTCTATAAAACCATCAAAACAATAATACTGCACCAAACGCAACCCCAAATGCAACTCAACCCCACTCATCATCCTCCTCCTCCTCTCCCTCACCCCCCTCATCATCATCCTCCTTTTCAATCACAAGTTCATTGAGGAACTGCTATTCCTCATCACTCTCCTCCTCTTCCTGAACCACAGCAGCAGCCTGCTGTCTAGCCCTCAACAGCATCTCTCTGCCTGCCTGACATGGCTGTCCCTCCTTGAGGCAGTAAATGAGCTGGTCCTCACTCCCATCAGCTTCCACCGTCAGCCCACACACCTTGTAGGATACCAGAAAGCAACATTCAGCTATGGCTACTGTTTGCAACACGGACACACACACACACACACACGATTAAGCCAGCCACTTGTTGCACCAAACACCACCCCGGTGTCTCTCGTGTCACTCGCGGTGGCATACAACTCCTTTGCCTTAATGCGGATCATTTTGCGGGACACACGGTGGTTCAGTCCACGTACGTGATGTATCCACTGACACAAATTAGCATCAAGCTCGTCGCTCACTTTCTTCCTACCTCCACCAGATAAGCGAGACAGTTTTCCATCGATTGCCGACTGAGATAGTAGTTCTCCCTTTTTTTGTTTCCATTCTCGTACACGTTTTGGGTCAACGTTAAACTGCCTGGCCGCTGCCAAACCAGAATTCTGCTCCGCATACTTCACAATCGCTAGCTTGAACTTTAAGTCAAACTTTCTCTTCTTCCCCCTTAAAATATTCCCGTCCATCAGTTGTGGTGTACCGGTATCCTGTTCATTCAACTCACTGCTACTGTTGCTTGCCATGTTGAAACTTTTCCTCGTGGGTTTGTTGTGTGTTACGCTATATGCGGTGACCCATTGCAATATGTTGATTACCCAGAATCCCCACGTGACGTCTGCTGTTACCGTAATGACCAGAATTATTGCACCTTTGCTTTTTTGATTGATTGATTGAGACTTTTATTAGTAGGTTGCACAGTGAAGTACATATTCCGTACAATTGACCACTAAGTGGTAACACCCGAATAAGTTTTTCAACTTGTTTAAGTCGGGGTCCAGTTAAATTGATTCATGATACTGATATATACTATCATATATACTATCATCATAATACAGTCATCACATAAGATAATCACATTGAATTATTACATTATTTACAATCAGGGGTGTAGAGGAGGGGGGGGGGGATATGGACATCAAGTAGTGGAGAGAGAGAGAGAGAGAGAGAGAGAGAGAGAGAGAGAGAGAGAGAGAGAGAGAGATCAGAAGGCATAAGAAAAAGAAAAAGTATCTGCATTTGATTGTTTACATTTGATTATTAGCAATCCGGGGAGGGTGTTAGTTTAGGGTTTTAGCTGCCTGGAGGTGAACTTTTATTGCGGTTTTGAAGGAGGGTAGAGATGCCCTTTCTTTTATACCTGTTGGGAGCGCATTCCACATTGATGTGGCATAGAAAGAGAATGAGTTAAGACCTTTGTTAGTTCGGAATCTGGGTTTAACGTGGTTAGTGGAGCATCCCCTGGTGTTGTGGTTATGGCGGTCATTTACGTTAAGGAAGTAGTTTGACATGTATTTCGGTATCAGGGAGGTGTAGCGGATTTTATAGACTAGGCTCAGTGCAAGTTGTTTAACTCTGTCCTCCACCTTGAGCCAGCCCACTTTAGAGAAGTGGGTAGGAGTGAGGTGGGATCTGGGGTGGAGGTCTAGAAGTAACCTGACTAGCTTGTTCTGAGATGTTTGGAGTTTAGATTTGAGGGTTTTGGAGGTGCTAGGGTACCAGGAGGTGCATGC
The DNA here is from genome assembly GCF_033978785.1 of Entelurus aequoreus. Taxonomy (NCBI): domain Eukaryota; kingdom Metazoa; phylum Chordata; class Actinopteri; order Syngnathiformes; family Syngnathidae; genus Entelurus; species Entelurus aequoreus. Next base: position 33,792,657 of record NC_084736.1, on the reverse strand, counting down.
GTAATCGAAAAAGGGTTGAACGAGAGTTCCCGCCAGAATCCTCAAGGTGCTTTTGTTGACCAGAGAGGAAATTCTGTAGAGAAATCTCGTTCGTTGGTTAACCTTTTTGATTACCTTGGTTGCCATTTTATCACAGGACAGGTTAGCCTCTAGAATGGAACCTAGGTAGGTGACCTCATCTTTCCTGGTGATAACAATGTCACCTACTTTTATGGTGAAGTCATTGACTTTCTTAAGTTTGATGTGGGACCCAAACAGGATGGATTCTGTTTTACCCAAGTGTATGGATAGCTTGTTGTCAGCAAGACAGGTGCAAGTTCTACAGAGCTCAGCACTGAGGATTTTCTCCACCTGTGACTTACTTGTCCTTGCCGGATACCAGCAAGGCAGAGTCATCCGCAAACAAAAACAATTCACAGTCGCATGCCGATGACATGTCGTTTATGTATATTAGGAACAGTAAAGGTCCCAATATACTGCCTTGGGGGACTCCACAGCTCACCGAGAGGGGGGGGGGGGGGGGGGGGGGACACGGTGCCGTTCACCTCTACCACCTGCTCCCTCCCCTCCAAGTAAGATTGCATCCAGCTCCATGAGGTTTTGTTAAATCCGATTGCTCTGAGCTTATCCAACAGTATAGCGTGGTTAACGGTGTCAAAGGCCTTCTGAAGGTCCAGCATGACCATGCCGCAGTATTTGCCCGCGTCCACCTCATGTTTGATGTGGTCGGTCAGATAGAGAAGGCATGTGTCAGTGGAGTGGTTAGTTCTGAAGCCGGATTGGAATTTGTACATGAGTTTATTAGTGGCAAGGTAACTATCGACCTGTTCATAAACTATTTTCTCCATTACTTTTGAAACGGAACTGAAAATAGAAACAGGTCGGTAGTTGCCAGGTTCCAATTTGCTTCCTTTTTTAAAGAGGGGAGTTACTCTTGCTATCTTAAAATCTTTTGGTACTTGGCCTTGTGTAATTGATAGGTTTATTATGTGCATGATGATCGGGGCAATGATGGAGGCAGAGTCCCTGAGGAATCTGGAGGGAATATTATCAAGGCCAGTGGCCTTGTTAGGGTGGAGCGCGCTCAATTTTTTAAACACCTCATCAGCTGTGACCATTTCTAATTTGAAATCATCGTTGGATACTCCTAGCTTTCTGTAGAAGGCTTTAATGTGTTCTACACCAAAGCGACCAGAGTGGTGGGACAGCTTGTTGACAAGAGTTGCGACTATGCTGGTGAAAAAGATGTTAAGTCTGCTAGCTACCTCCATTTTGTCAGTGATGAGGGAGTCACCCTCCTTGATGCTGATGTTGGTGAGTCTTGTTTTAAGTTTCTGGCTGCAAACAAGAAAGCTGGTTGTTGAGAATTTTCCAGAGCTCACGTGGCTTATTTGTGTTTTCCTCTATTTTGTCGTTAATGTAATTTTTTTTTAAGGATTTAGTCAGGTTGGTTGACTTATTTCTTAATTTATTGCATTGCTTTTTGAGAGTTGAAAGGAGTAATTTGAGGTTGATATTATTGGGTTGTTTATCTACTTCTGTTTTACATTTTTGGTATTCAGAGTATTTCCTGTCTCTGTCTTTTATGGCAGCTAATAGGTCCGGATTCATCCATGGTTCCGAGCGGGCTTTGATCCTGACTGTTTTCACGGGAGCCATGTCATTTAGTATCTTTAGGAACGCCGTTTTGAAGCGATCCCAAGCAACATCGACCAGGTTGCTCGCGAGCACAGGGGACCAGTCCCACTCATCTAATTTTAAATTGAAATTGTCATTGGAGTATTTTTTGAGGGATCTGGATTGGGCTGTTATGTGGCCATTGGCTTTAGGTTTAGCTATTTTACGGGTGCAGAAGGTTAGATAGTGGTCGCTGAGACCACAGATCATGACCCCACTATTTTTTATTTTAGGCCGGTTTGAAGTGAGAATGAGATCTATGGTTGATTGGGTGGAATCACACACCCTTGTGGGTAGCGCTATTAGCTGGGAAAGACTGTGCAGATTACAAAACTTGCTGAAGGATCTGAAGACAGGCGCATCTTTGCGTTGAATATCTGTGTTCAGATCCCCAGTTATAATTTTCTCCATGTTGTCTGTCCCTGCCAAGCATTCTTCCAAAGCCCCATAGAAATCACTCTGATTAGGGGGTCTATAAACAGTCCCTATTAGTACCGGCTTAGCGTTTTTAAATTTGATTTCCGCCCACACAGATTCCAGGTCATTGTGGTTAAGATCAGTGCGAGTTATGTATTTAATATCCTGGTGAATATACATACAAACGCCCCCACCGTGTTTATTCCTATCCTTTCTGATAACCGAAAAGTTTTGTATTTCTATCTCTGAGTCAGCTTATAAATTGGGTTTAATGAAAATGAAATCAATATGATTTTAATCTAAATTATGCAAATAACAGCCCATGGGTGGCTATTTGGACATAGGCGTTTATTAGGAAGAGGCTGTTAATTCACAAAATGGGCTCAGACCCCGGGCGACTATTAGGACAAGGTCGTCTATTTGCACAAGGGCGTCTATTTGGTAATATACGGTAAATCTAAAGTTAAAATATAGGGTAGAAATGCACCCATTTGCAGGAAATGTAGTCTTGATTTTCAAAATTTTCTTTCAATGCTTGCATGTCTACATTAAAACATTCTTCTTCATACTGCATTAATATATGCTACTTTTAAACTTTCATGCAGAGAAGGAAATCACATCTAAAAAAATCACTAATTTTTTCATACGGTTTTGATGTGGACATTTTTGCCTCGGCATTTTGATGGTGTGGGTGTGTGGCACCGAATGGAGATAAGCGTCTCGACAGACGTTAGAATATTTGAACAATGATGACGAAAACTGTTTTCTCTGCCGTGTCCATGTGTCGAAAATTGTTATGCGCTTATTTTTTTATTTGATTTTGTGCGTGGCATAGATTTGCCGTGCGCAGACGACGCTTGAGCAGTGCGCAATGGCACAGGCGCGCACCTTAGAGGGAACGTTGCTCGCACGGCTGCGCTAGCATCACAGCTAACGTTAGCCATGCTGCTACCTCTCTGCCCGGGGAGGGCGTATACGTATGTGACGTATGACGTGACAGTATGTGACGTGTGTAAGGTGCGCTTGCTGTCTGTGAGAGGGAGACACAGAAAAGAGTGAGAAGAGCCTGTCGTGTAATGCCAGCAGCGAAAAGCAACTGCGTGAGAATCCACAGACCTGTGGATGTGTTGAAGGTGTGCTGGAAAATGTGGAACGGAAATTAGGGAGCAGCAGAAAAGTGGAATGTATTATTTAAATCGGTGCGTTAGAAAACACAGACCCGATTTTTTTTAAAACTGTATCTGGATCGGCATTTTCCCATGCTTTGCCGATACGCATTTTTTGGCAAATATCGGCGGCCGATCCGATCCAAATATCGGATCGGGACATCCCTACTGTTAATACCCATCTTGACTAACTGGGTTAATAAAGTGCCACTGACTGTCATTCACTTCAATTTCACTGAATATTGCTCAAAAAGGAATATCTTTTATATGTATACTTTCACCGAAAAATATATCGAGACATACCGTATTTTTTCGGAGTATAAGTCACTCCGGAGTATAAGTCGCACCGGCCGAAAATGCATAATAAAGAAATAAAAAAACATATACAAGTCGCACTGGAGTATAAGTCGCATTTTTTGGGGAAATGTATTTGATAAAACCCAACACCAAGAATAGACATTTGAAAGGCAATTCAAAATAAATAAAGAATAGTGAACAACACGCTGAATAAGTGTACGTTATTTGACGCATAAATAACCAACTGAGAACGTGCCTAGTATGTTAACGTAATATATTATGGTAAGAGTCATTCAAATAACTATAACATATAGAACATGCTATACGTTTACCAAACAATCTGTCACTCCTAATCGCTAAATCCCATGAAATCTTATACGTCTAGTCTCTTACGTGAATGAGCTAAATAATATTATTTTATATTTTACGGTAATGTGTTAATAATTTCAGACATAGGTCGCTCCTGAGTATAAGTCGCACCCCCGGCCAAACTATGAAAAAAACTGCGACTTATAGTCCGAAAAATACGGTATATCGAATATCGAGTTTAAGCAAAAATATATCGAGATATACTTTTTTGTCCATATCGCCCAGCCCTAGTAGCAATATGAAATGTCTTAAATATCACACTTTAATTGTTAACACTGAACATGCACATGTACACTCATACATATAAACACAATGACATCATAAGGCCCACTGTAATGCTCAATTAAACACAGAGAACATCCCTAAACTGTGCTTGCACTGGCGCTAATACGAGTATAGGATTGGGCGATATGGATCAAAACTCATATCCCGATATAGTTTGGCCCATAAACTAACCCGCAAATAGAAATATCCGTTGACGTAACTAAATATCTCCACCATGCCTTGATTTAAAAATTTCAGGACTGATGGGGATCCCAAATACACAAAAACGGGTACCAACAAGTAAGAAAAAGAAAAAAAGAAAAAGCCTTCACAATAATATAAAAAAAATCAAATTAATCTTTAAAAAACATTTAGCTATGCTCAATTTTTCAGGCAACAAAAACAAAAGAACAAAATGTGAAAGTGCCCTTGTTTAAGAGGACGTGTTTAAACGTCAGCAGGAACATGAAAATAATTTACCTTTAAAATAACGCTGTTTTTATAAAATAAGCATTATTATAGGACATACACGAGTGACAGGCTGTTCTGAAAAATACTTTAAAAAAGTAATTGAATTACTCTTTAATAAATGTAATTAATTACAAAGGAAAGTAATTATTGTGCTACCTAAAAAAATTAAAATATCTGACATAATGCAGTTAAGATAAGTTTGTGGACAAGTCTGTGCGTGTGCCTTTTTAAAAAGGCGATGCCTGTTGCCTAGTGACGTGTGACATCATCAAGGCTATGCTCAGTAGCCTGAGCTGTTTTTGTTAGCTCAGCAGGCTAGCAGCAGGAGTTTGTTGGCTCTGACAGCAGCTCTTTTTAATCTTTCAGTGGTTGGTTACCTGTGCTTAATAGATTGAAAGTGCTTCCATGGCTGTATGTTCTTGTCAACAAACGTGGTATTGTTTGGATGGCAAGTTTGTCACTTCAATCATTGATTTGTTGTTCAATATTCCTTCCATTGTAATTGTATTGAATGTTCAAAATAAACTAAAACTAACTAACCAACCCTCGTAGTTACTAGCGCTCAGTGCAGTCACGTTTTAAGGCGGTGAAAAAAAACGTTGACTTTTACTGACCAGTTCCTCCAACTAAGATTTTGTTTATTCTGTGTTTAGTATGTGTGTGAGCTCCGCTCCCCTCTGTGCATGGTGGAGGAGGATGGGGCCACAGTTCTGCAGCGCATACAAAGTGACACTTCCATGTCAATCACTTGTCCATTTGGTTATGATGATGGTTTAAGTTTATTTCAAACATGCTATACAGATAGGTGAACATTTTACTCTATCTTGATCAACTTTGGATGGATTTATTTGGGATTTTAAGTGCGACGAAAGGGTTAAAATCTGTACTCGCACGTGTGCTTCTTTTTGTCCAAAACTCGCTCAACCTATTTTTAGTCGCAGATGCGATTAAAATGCTCGTACTATACAGTGCTGTGTAGGGCTGCAACAACTAATCGATTAAAATCGATTTATAAAAATAGTTGGCGATTAATTTAGTCATCGATTTGTTGGATCTATGCTATGCGCATGCGCAGAGGCTACTTTTTTATATACTGTATATATATATATATTTTTTTTTATAAACCTTTATAAACTGCAACATTTACAAACAGCTGATAATCAACATAAGTATGGTGCCAGTATGCAGTTTTTTTTCCAATAAAATACTGGAAAGGATAGAAATGTAGTTTGTCTCTTTTTTCAGATTATTAATTGAAGTAATAATCGACAGATTAATCTATTATCAAATTAGTTGTTAGTTGCAGCCCTAGTGCTGTGTAACGATATTAGGTCCCTATGATTTCCGCGTTAACACAATCGCATAAATTAACCTGGAATATAACAGAAACTGATATAAACTGATTGAAAGGCGTTCACTGTAACTGGTGAATGGGTCAAACTTGTGTAGCGCTTTTCTACCTTCAAGATACTCAAAGGGCTTTCACAAGCGCTCTACCAACCGAGCCACACCGTCCAGTGAGGAAAAAGGACGTTAGTCTGGGGAAATCATGTTTCCAGGGATCGCTCACCCACCCTCTCCCAAGCTAAACAATATCACAATGACCACTTGAGACACTGGCTAAGTCTGCGAACAAACTGCGATGCTAATGCTAGCTTTGGCAACCTGCACACCCACAACACATCTCATCTGCTTGTGTTGTTGTGGACGACACCTCCAATGCCACAGATTGTAGCGTTTTAAACATGATTAATGCTAACTAATATTCTGACTCTAAAATGTTAGGTGTAGCTGTCTGGCGAAATGACCGCTGACCTGGACCCTTTTTATTTGTCAACTCAGCCTTGTCTCCACTAAAATGCATTGCAGCCGTCAATGCCCTTAAGAAGAGCAGCGCACTTCCAGGCTTCACAATAACAGTGCTGTGCACAAAATCCGGTTTGACTGCGCTACCAAAATACAAAAAAGTAGCTTGCATAATTACATTGTACTTGGAGCATTTATTGGTACATTAATTTTAAACATGTATTATGCCTTGACTTAAAATACTGGTCAAATTGTCCAATTATATATTGCACCAATAAATGTAAGGATTTTTGCATTTAATTATTGGACTTTTTTTTTTTTTTTTTTGGAGAAAAACTAAACACAATAAGAACAAAATGTAACAGATTTCATAGGTCCCTACTGTAGTGCTAAAACAGTGGAGTCATGGGGGTAGGGGTTTGGGGGTGTAGAGGATCAAAACAGTGACATATGTGTGAAGGATGGCTTCAGAAGACGGGTGATGCTCCATGGAAATGTCACCTCTAAAAGCTTCTAATGTTAGGTCACTTTGAGCCTCACAGAACTGTATTGTCCATATAAATGTCAGTTTATTGTGCGCTTTAAGGTATTACTGCCATGTTATCATACGCTGGCTGTCTTTTCTGGTTAATCTGTTTTTCTAATTAATTTGTTCAGTCATGTAACCGTGGATCAAAGCACTGCAGTAGCCACTAGTAAGCCTTCAGAAAGAGCAGATCATGTTCATGTTTCAAATATCTGATCAGTAATGGGACTTGGGTCTGTCTTAACATATGTTTTTTCCTTGTTGGTCCTCATGCTGTAGTGCTGGTGATGAAGCTACAGTATGATCTTGAAGATCAGGAAAATTCTACTGCCCTGACAATAGAAAACATTCTCAGAGTTAATCCTTGTATGCCACCGGGACTATATTGGATCACTCTATCGTCTGCACGTACAGATACTTTTTTAAACCTCAGCAGATTCAGTATGTTTACTCCATTACAAAGAACAGCCAACCATCAACCGTATCATCTTGGACACGAAGCTCCTGGCTTTAGCCAGAACAATGAAGTGGATATAAACTCTTCCAGCATGACAATGGTCCAGAACATACAGTGGTGCTTTTTAGCATGTCGTTTAATGTTACCTGGGGCATAATCCCACTGACTATAATCCCACCACTGTGGTGTTGCCAGTTTAACCTCAGTTTACAACTAAAGACAGCAGATATCTTCTTGGAGTGTTGCTCTCCACTGTCAGGGAACTGTTTTATTGAGGGTCATCATGATCCAGCATTTGCTTGGATGATCTTAGGCCCTTTTCCACCAAAACTTCAGGAACTTTTGAGTTCCTGGAACCTTTACTGTAGGTTCCTGTAGACCTGTGTGGTTTGTGTTTCCACCACATTTTCACAGTAGTTTATACAAATCAGTCTGTTGACTGATTTTAAGAACAGTGTATAGAATTTTATAGAAATTCCGGTTTTTATTTAGTGTCCAACAGTCAAAAAGTGGTCCCCTCAGCAAATGAGGAATTCATGAGGGTCAGGCAAGTCTTTATAATCTATGTGGGCTGTAAATAAAAAAAACCCATAAATGATACATGTCAGCGTTTATCACGCATGACAACACGAACACAGCAATAGTCTATTAGCATTAGCATTTGGTCACTCTGCTTGAGGCTAATAACTACACACATGGCATGTCATTGACTACTGTTTCAGCATGTAACAAAGTAAATAGTGATTATTGGATGTTTGTTCCACTTGTTTACTTCCTCCTCTGTTTTCACTGATATCTTCAAAAACGAGTCCCAGTTAATGGCTTCAAAGTTCGACTGAATAGTGAATATTCCTCTGTGAGTATGTTTTTAAAAGAGGCCGTCCACTTCTCGTAGCTTTGCGTATCAAAATAAGGTTTGTAAAAATTTATAAACTACATTAAACTGCAAAATAGTTCAAACTGTTGGTAACATGGTCCCAGATGGCCCAGAGAAGTTCTTGCAATTTGAGAGTTATTTTTTTCTCTTTTTTTCTCTCCGTTGTCAAATATCTTGTAATAAAAATACACAACAAATAAGAAACAAACAAGTTGTTCCTGCATACTGTAATGGCAGCTGACATTTAGAATACCATTTTTCTTGGAACGCACCAACTGTGCTCAACCAATCGGCATTTTAACAGCACAATCCGCCCCTCTGAAGTTTCTCAGGAACTTTCCAAATTACTACCTAGCTACTAAGAAGTAAACTTGTTTGTGTACCTTTTATTTAGTAGTTTTTGGTGGTTTCATGTACCAGGGTAAATGGAAAAGTTCCTATGGGGGGAAAAGAGCCTCTTGTGAGCTGTGACTTATCTCAGAGGAGTGAACAAGGACATTAGCCAGTAGCCACTGAGACACAGTTGTTGTCTGTGCAGAGTCAACCTGCAAGAATGTGTGTCATCATGACAAAGATGCTAATAGCGTTAGAGCTAATCTGTTTCACTCCTGCATTTGCCCTAATTTGCTGATTCGCATATTTCATACTGGGACTAACATAAGGCTATCAGCGGATTTTATGTAACGTTTAAACACTGTTTGCTTGTTAGCTGCTTTGGGCTTTCTGTAACAGTCATAGGATTGTTAAGGAATACAGAGTTTATGTTTCTCTGTCTCCCTATGCAAAGTTCTACATTTTTGTAATGCCATGTATTATTTACAATATGTGTCAGTTACACAATGTTTGAACCTTGTAGCTTGAAAAAGTATGTATATCTTTTAACCCTAGTCGGTCGACAACGATTAATTGATTAAATCTAACTAATGAACTAATAAAAATGATACAACCCCGATAGCACGGAGTGCCCATAACTTTAAATAAGCAGACATAGTTTCTGCACTTACTTTGCATTGGTTGAACAGCTCTTGTGGTAGTGTTAGCTGCAGGCTCTTTTCCAAGAGGGTTTTTAATCTTTCAATTGAATATTTTCATTTATTTTCATTTTCATTTTATTTATAAACAATACACTCAAAAATTAGGATTTTTTTTAACCCTTTGAATGTCCATTTGATCCAATTATGTCAGTTTATTTATTTTGAAAGATTTGCATAACATGAGTTATGATAGTTATTATCTATATAGTAAATGTTAAAGGTGTGAGGTACTGGTGTAAAGTTTAGGCCTAAATATACATTAGCTTAGTAGGGCTGGGCTATGTATCTATTTTATCGAATAATTCCAAATTTGTATCGCAGACCCATCCATCCATCCATTTTTCTACCGCTTGTCCCGTTCGAGGCGCGGGGGTTTCCTGCAATTTATAAAATAAAAAATCTTTTTTTACCCCCTTGCTCTGGCATATTTTTTGCCCCCATGAGCTTCCGTAGCCCTCCCTGCCCCCTTACTTCCTTAGCGGAGATCCACAAGCCTAACAAAAACATGGCTAATGCTAACAAGAGCGAGACGGAAAAGGTTTGCCAGTGCTTTTTAGATTTGCAGCAACAGGCATAGAACAAGTGACTGCCTGCTGCAGAGGTTCTTTAAAAAGGCAACAGCACAAATAACTTATTCCAGCTTCTGAAACAGCATCGAGCCAAGTGGGGGACGTACAATTCTTGTGTGTATATATATATATATATATATATATATATATATATATATATATATATATATATATATATATATATATATATATATATATATATATATATATATATATATATATATATATATATTAGGGCTGTGAATCTTTGGGTGTCCCACGATTCTATTCAATATCGATTCCTGGTGGTCTTGATTCAAAAACTATTTTTTCCCAATTCAAATCGATTCTCTATTCATTCAATACATAGGATTTCAGCAGGATCTACCCAAGTCTGCTGACATGCAAGCAGAGTAGTAGATTTTTGTAAAAAGCTTTTATAATTGTAAAGGACAATGTTTTATCAACTGATTGCAATAATGTAAATTTGTTTTAACTATTAAATGAACCAAAAATATGACTTAGCTTTGTGAAAATATTGGACACAGTGTGTTGTCAAGCTTATGAGATGCGATGCAAGTGTAAGCCACTGTGACAGTAATGTTAATTTTTTTTATTTTTATAAATGTCTAATGATAATGTCAATGAGGGATTTTTAATCACTGCTATGTTGAAATTGTAACTAATATTGATACTGTTGTTGATAATATTCATTTTTGTTTCACTACTTTTGGTTTGTTCTGTGTCATGTTTGTGTCTCCTCTCAATTGCTCTGTTTATTGCAGTTCTGAGTGTTGCTGGGTCTGGTTTGGTTTTGGAATTGGATTGCATTGTTATGGTATTGCTGTGTATTGTTTTGTTGGCTTGATTAATTTAAAAAAAAAAAAAAAAAATTTAAAAAAAAAAAAAATCTAAACAAAAACAAAAAATCGATTTTTCCCACGCCCCTAATATGTGTATATATATATATATATATATATATATATATATATATATATATATATATATATATATATATATATATATAGAGAGAGAGAGAGATATATACAGTATATATTAGATATATATAGAGCACTTTCCACGTGCGCGATGAGGTCACGTTATCGATGAGAAAATGCATTTTTAGACAAAATGATTTGCCTGAGCGGCTAGGAGACACTGTGAGTAGCAAGCAATACAAAGTGGATAAGAAAAGACATATTTTTTTTTTCTTTTTTTAAAATTTTTTTTTAAAATACTTGAGACTTCCCGCGGGTCTGATTTTGGACGCTGGCGGGCCGACTAAAACAGTCGTCCTGCACATTCAGCTCGGACAGCTCGTACGTAAAAAAAACAAACTTGCGTGGAATTATAACAGATATAATCATCAATATAGTAATATGAGCAATGGAGTGTACATTGTTTTTAACATCAGTACACAGGAACAAGGAGCCCAGGATACTTCCGGGAAAAGCCTGCGTTTATTCACTTACTAAAACTATATTGTCACCTCAATGTTTTACTTGTTTATTTATATTTGCATACAATGTACAATACTACATTTTTTTTTACAGTAGTATTTTACTTAAAGGCCTACTGAAACCCACTACTACCGACCACACAGTCTGATAGTTTATATATTAATGATGAAATCTTAACATTGCAACAAATGCCAATACGGCTGGGTTAACTTATAAAGTGCAATTTTAAACTTCCCGGGAAACTTCCGCTTGAAAACGTCGCGGTATGATGACGTATGCGCGTGACGTCACGAGGTCAAGGGATGTGTTTGGACCCAATTCAAATACCTCTGTTTTCTTCGACAAAATTCCACAGTATTCTGGACATCTGTGTTGGTGAATCTTTTGCAATTTGTTTAATGGACAATGGAGACTGCAAAGAAGAAAGTTGTAGGTGCGATCGGTGTATTAGCGGCTGGCTGTAGCAACACCAACACCAGGAGGTTGTGTTGTGTTTTGAGCAGGATAGCAGACGCACTACGGTGAGTACAGCTTTGGCTTCCAAACATTTGATCGCTTGCCCGTACGTGCGTGTCGATATGTGCATGTCACGTACGTAACTTTGGGGAAATATATGTTTCTTGCCGACTCTGATGGCGGCCGGGGTGTCGTCAAAAGCGTACAACGCCCGCCGCCGCATCTAAGTTAGCTTCTATTTTTTTAGCTTCGCCAAGCTGAAAATTATTAACCGTGTATTTACATGTTCATGGTTTAATAGTATTGTTGATCTTCTGTCTATCCTTCCAGTCAGGGTTTTTTTTAATTTAGTTTCTATCTGCATTTGAGACTGATGAGATCACGTTAGCTCCGTAGCTAAGTTAGCTTCTATTTTTTTAGCTTCGCCAAGCTGAAAATTATTAACCGTGTATTTACATGTTCATGGTTTAATAGTATTGTTGATCTTCTGTCTATCCTTCCAGTCAGGGTTTTTTTTAATTTAGTTTCTATCTGCATTTGAGACTGATGCTATCACGTTAGCTCCGTAGCTAAGTTAGCTTCTATTTTTTTTAGCTTCGCCAAGCTGAAAATTATTAATCGTGTATTTACATGTTCATGGTTTAATAGTATTGTTGATCTTCTGTCTATCCTTCCAGTCAGGGTTTTTTTTAAATTTTGTTTCTATCTGCATTTGAGCCTGCTATCACGTTAGCTCTGTAGCTAAGTTAGCTTCTATTTTTTTTAGCTTCGCAAAGCTGAAAATTATTAACCGTGTATTTACATGTTCAGTCACTGTGAATGTCCATTTCGCGTTCTCGACTCTCATTTTCAAGAGGATATAGTATCTGAGGTGGTTTAAAATACAAATCCGTGATCCACAATAGAAAAAGGAGAGAGTGTGGAATCCAATGAGCCAGCTTGTACCTAGGTTACGGTCAGAGCGAAAAAAGATACGTCCATCACTGCCTCTCTAGTCCTTCACTGTAACGTTCCTCATCCACGAATCTTTCATCCTGGCTCAAATTAATGGGGAAATCGTCGCTTTCTCGGTCCGAATGTCTCTCGCTCCATTGTAAACAAAGCGGAATTGTGAGGAATCCTTTGTCTTGTGACGTCACGCTACTTCCGGTAGGGGCAAGGGTTGTTTTTATCAGATACCAAAAGTTGCGATCTTTATCGTCGTTGTTCTATACTAAATCCTTTCAGCAAAAATATGGCAATATTGCGAAATGATCAAGTATGACACATAGAATGGATCTGCTATTCCCGTTTAAATAAAAACATTTCATTTCAGTAGGCCTTTAAAACAGAAGTTTTAAGTTTGCACTTTATTAATCTCAGTGTTGGAGATTATTCGCATGCAATGTAGGATGCTGCATTTTGGTTTACATAAGTATTTTATTCAATAAGAAGTATTACCTCCCAGAGGAAGCATGTAATTTAATTCTTTGAAAATCATTGCATAAAAAGTAGAATTGATATCTGGTCTAAAAGTAACATTATACAAATTAGAATTTTGCCAAGTTTAAGATGTAGTGTAATTTCAAACTACTAGTTTTTGATCAAATAAAAGTAAAACTTGTTTTGAATTATTACTGTCATTTGTATTCCCTGATTTCTTTAAAAAGTCGGAAAAAAATCGTAAATCGAATTCTTTTTAGGCCGTATTTCCCATGCCTTAAAGCTTAATAATACATATTTATATTTTTGCATTGCATTGTTGTATTTTTTGCAGAGAGATCGCAGAAATTTTGGATAAAAGAGAAAACATAACTTTGACAGTATGGCAGTTTTTTTTAAATTTTTCAAAGGGACCGTAGTCAGACCAATGTGTCTGTAAATGATGCAAGGCGCTCGTCCCCTCCAAGACGGTAAAACCACACCACCTTAGTCACACTCACCCTTTAGAGCACAACTGTAACTTCCTGGCACTAAACCGACAGAAAATAGTTATTCTTAGGTTTCTCTATGTTTACATTTTCACACTATTTTCATACATTTTATTAAACATTTCTTACATATTCCTTATTTTTGCACCTTCATTTTAAGAGCTTATCGTTAAGTGTTCAATGTGATTATACAATTTTGTTTACATTGTTTGTTTTCCATGCTTGTGTTGACATTTCCTTTTCTTTCCGCCTTGAAAGCTGAGGGGATTATAATTACATTTTTTTTTTTTAACTTTTAATATGTTTAAAAAAGAAAACGAGCAGGAGAAAAATATATTAATGATTATCGATATCGACCGATATAAAACACTTATATGGTGATACAGTTTTCGCCTAGCCCTAAGTGTGACTGCATGTTGCTCGGCTTGATTGCAGCAGAGGAAGTGAGAGAAACCACTTGCTGGTTTCTACATGGTGGTATCTCTATTTTCCGCTCTCTTTGTGTCGCTACGCTTACACAAACACACACCGCTAAGCAGCCATAGCATGCTATCGGCAGAGTAGGAATGTGTTTTTATGACATCACAGAGGCCCCATTAGGATACGCCGGTCCTACTTGGCTTATACCCAGCTGTGCATGCTCCTGCAGGTCCCGTTTGCAGTATTGTGATTTACTGCTGTCAACTCAATAAATAGTCTCTCGGGTCTTGTTTTGTCTGAGATTATGCAGGCAAGCTTTGCATTCAGTGTGATTTGTTAGCTATCATGGTGTGTAACCAAAGAAGGAAAGCTTACAAACTCCATGATTGTAATAAAAAAAGTGTTACCTCTGACTTGGGCTGCAGCTATTCATTGTTTTAGTAATCGAGTAATCCATCAATTAGTTTGTTTGGTTAATCTAGTAATTGGATAAAACACACTTTATAGCCTTAATGAATATTTTTGGGAAAATAGTTGAAATAAAGATTTTTCTCATTGCCATTACCATTATTGACCTTATTTTACGTTTGATTTACTTTTTTCTTTTTTTCTTATTTAACTTGTTTACCTTTTATTTACAGTGATGTTGCAAGGTATGCGCCCTGCGTCCCTGATGCAATAAAATCTGAAAGGTTGCACTAAACTCTTATGTCCGCGCGTCCTGGGGACGCACCTAATTTTCCCCATGAAAAACGATACATTGTGAACATTGAACAACTGGTGTTTAATCACAGTAAGTGGCAAAAGAAACCTTGTTGTTAGCAGCCCGGACAAGCACTGTTTCAAGGGCACCCACTCAACTCACCACCTGTGGGTCCCGGGGACTCACTACATTGAAAACCTATCAACGTCATTGATTTACATTTGATCTTCCATTTACCCTTTACATAACTTGACCATTTATTTAACTTGTTTTACCTTTGTTTACCTTCTTTTTCCTTCTTTCGACCTTATTTTAACCATTTACCTTTACTTTCTTTGACCTTTTTTTTACCCTTTACATTCTATTACCTTCTTTTACCTTTTATTTACTTTCTATTTAACTTTTTTAATCTTATTTTACCTTTTACTTACATGTACCTTTTATTTACCATTTACATTCTTGTACCTTCTATTTAACTTGTTTTACCTTTTATTTACCTTCTAATTACCTTATTTTACCTTTTAATTTGTAACTTTTTTTTTACCTCTTATTTAAATTTGTAATTCTATTTACCCTTTAGATTCTTTTACATCTTTCTTACTCTTGTGTACCTTCTATTTACCTTTTGTATAGCCTTATATTGACCTTCTTTTAACCGTTACTTTATTTCACCTGCTTTTTACCCTTTAAATAATTTTGCCACCTATTTAACTTGCTTTACCTTCTTTTGCCTTCTACTGACCTTAAGTTAACCTTTTACCTTTACTTTCTTTGACCTTCTGTTTACCCTTTACATTCGTTTACCTTCTAATTACCTTATTTTACCTTTAATTTACTTTCTATTTAACTTTTTTAACCTTATTTTACCTTTGTATTTACAATTTACATTCTTTTACCTTCTATTTAACTTGTTTTACCATTTATTTACCTTGTAATTACCTTATTTTACCTTTTTTTAATTTTTTACCTTTTATTTAAATTGTACATTCTATTTACCATTTAGATTCTTTTACCATCTTTTTTTAAACCCTTGTTTACCTTATATTTACCATTTGTATAGCCTTATATTGACCTTCTTTTAACCTTTACTTTATTTTATCTTCTATTTACCCTTTAAATAATTTTACCATTTATTTACCTTGTTTTTGCCTTTGTTTAGTTTATTTTGCCTTCTACTGACCTTATTTTAACCTTTTACCTTTACTGTCTTTGACCTTTTGTTTACCCTTTACGATCTTTTACCTTCTAATTACCTTCGTTTACCTTTTATTTAACTTTTTTAACCCTTTTTTACCTTTTTATTTACATGTTACATTATATTTACTATATACAATCTTTTACCTTCTATTTAACTTGTTTTACCTTTTATTTACCTTCTAATTACCTTATTTTACATTGTTATTTTTAACTTTTTATTTACATTTTATCTTCTATTTACCCTTTAGATTATTTTACGATCTTTTTGTTTATCTTTGTTTACCTTCTATTTAACTTTTGTATAGCCTTCTATGGACCTTCCTTTAACATTTACTTTATTTTACCTTCTATTTACCCTTTGCCTTCCTTTACTATCTTTTACCTTCTTTTATGCGGCCAATTTTTATGTCACTCTCATTAAACTATGAACCGAAGAAACATAATATAAATTACAGCTTTTTTCTAAATGAATTAATCAATTTAATTGAGTGATTGTTGCAGCCCTACCTGTGGCCGTCATTTGCAACACTCCTACACAATTCCGTAATAGGGTTTGTCTTGCTAATTGTCTGGCCATCTTTTCACCCAAAATTCTGGGAAATGTTGGACATCAGTGTTTCAAAATATCTCTTTTCCGCTTGTCTCATTTGCAAAACAGCCGGTGAAATCAATTCACTAACTGGAGTCTGGGCAGGTTATTCTTATCCTCCAAATGTAGTTGACTTTGAATTACACTGTAATTATGTGTGTATGTTGTTGTTTTTTAGTCGTAGTCTTTCATTTGCCCTTATAAGTTCAAGAACACTCATCTTTTCACTTCCTTTAAGCAGTGTTTAACACTTTCCCCTTCAAGCCTCTGCTGAAGCATGTGTCAACATAGCTAATGTCTTGTGTTTTGTCCAAATACGTCATCTTCTCAACTTACACTAAGTGGCCTCACGCTCTTTGAAATATGGGAAGCTGTGTTCTTGCCTCATGTAACCGTTGTAAAGAAGGAGATAATAGTGGGTACAAGCCAGCAAGTTGTCTTTTTGCTGCATAAGCCGTTTATTTACCCATGTTGTTGCTGAAGAATAGCAGCAAGGTGTTCTTTACTAACTTAGGGGCTATGGTGTCAGAACAAGACAAAAACCAGACTGACTGGATATGGAATAATGAGAACCAGGCCTCCAGCTGCCTTGTGGTTGCTGCAGGTGTTGATGAGTGCTAATGGTTTCTCCGCACAGTACATGCACGCCTCATGTCGTCATAAGATGCCTGTTTTTTATTCCAACGCATCTTTATAAGCTATGTTTATATTTGCTGTCTCTCCTGTCTTTAAGCAATGTTTCTATATAAATGGGCTGCAGAATAATTCGTTCTACTACCTCTGGAGAAAAAGATGCAATCGGAAGACTTGGAAGATGTTTATTTAGTTGTTTAGTGTTGTAGGAAACCAGCAGATAACAGACATGACACAAAACTATACTTCCTGGCTTTAAGAAACAAAAAAAGAAGTTAAATTGTGGAAGTCGGTAACCGTCTCATTTTTAGATCAAGCAGAGTGAAAATGTTATGGAATGACTCAAATCTGAGGGAACAATTATGGAATCATGAAAAACAAACTTTTACTTTGTTGCACCACCTCTGACTTTAATAAGAGCTTGCAGTCTCTGAGGTAGGGCTGAACGAAAAATTATATCTCGATATATTTTTACTTAAACTCGATATTCGATATATATCTCGATATATTTTTCGGGGAAAGTATACATATAAAGATATTCATTTTTGAGCGATATTCAGTGAAATTGAAGTGAATGACAACTGCACTGTAAACAGTCAGTGGCACTTTTATTTACCCAGTTAGTCAAGACGGGTATTAACAGCACAGAAAGGAAACTGTTTAATTAGTACCGAATTACATAACATAAATAAAATAGAAAACAAATATTTCTACGTAAAATAAATAACATAGCTGTGCAAATTATACAAAATGTATCTAAGTCAGATAAAAAAATACATTTGCAGGCAGGCACTTCCTGGTTCGATGACCCGCCCTATCTTGCCAACCAATCATGGATGTTCTCATACGTGCAAGCATGTCTTGGAAGGAGGAAGGGGAGGGGTTTAGTAGCCCATGGAGGGGCAGAACAAGGAACACAACAAATAAGCGGCGTTTGGTAATTTTAACGTGTAATAAATTATATCGATATCACGATATTTTCTTAATTCATATCTTGTTTAAAAATATATCGATATATCTTACAAACTCGATATCGCCCAGCGCTACTCTGAGGCATGGACTTATTAGCAAGTGACACCCAGAACTCTTCATCAATCTTGCTCCAACATTTGCTGTTGTCAGATCAGCTTAGCAGGTGGAGTCTTTGTCATCCATTATTTTCTTCAATTTCCAACACACATTTTACATTAGATTGAGATGACTCACCTTGTATATCTTTCTTCAAGGAAACTTTTGATTTTACACTTTTGCTGTATGGTAAGATGCATTATCATGTAGAAAATGATTTCATTATTCCCAAACATCCTTCCCATTGATGAATAAGAGACACAATGTAAACTTGTGCATTTATTGAAGATGTAATGACAGCCAACAATATCTGACAATGTCTGCTGACTCCATCTGTTTGCCACGAGTTGCAGGAGTTCTGTGTATTGTCAGCCTCACATGGAATTGTTTCCTTTTTAAAAAAAAGAATAATTCATTGATCTTTTAAAAATATGTTGAACTTATTTCTCAATGTTTCTAACTGCTTTTCAATGGCAGCATTGTGTTCGGCAGAATACCCTGAGGTAGTGTGATCGTGGATGTATCTCACGATGTTGTCCTTGAGTTGTCCATTAGTCCACGCGTGCTTGGGTCCACTTCACACCTAAAGCATGGTACGTTTGGCCAGTGTGAGCGCACTGGTCCGTGACCAAGCACGGCACACTACCCTGCCTTTGACATGATTCTAAGACAAACTTTTTTCATCTAATATCAGCTCAGAAAACACTTGGCTCTCCAAGTACCACCATAATGACCAACATTAAAGGCCTACTGAAATGAAATTTTCTTATTTAAACGGGGATAGATTCTATGTGTCATACTTGATCATTTCGCGATATTGCCATATTTTTGCTGAAAGGATTTAGTAGAGAACAACGACGATAAAGTTCGCAACTTTTGGTCGCTGATAAAAAAAGCCTTGCCTGTACCGGAAGTAGCGTGACGTCGCAGGTTGAAGGGCTCCTCACATTTCCCCATTGTTTACACCAGCAGCGAGAGCGATTCGGACAGAGAAAGCGACAATTACCCCTTTAATTTGAGCGAGGATGAAAGATTTGTGGATGAGGAATGAGAGTGAAGGACTAGAGTGCAGTGCAGGACTTTCTTTTTTCGCTCTGACCGTAACTTAGGTACAAGGTCTCATTGGATTCCACACTTTCTCCTTTTTCTATTGTGGATCACGGATTTGTATTTCAAACCACCTCGGATAGTATATCCTCTTGAAAATGAGAGTCGAGAACGCGAAATGGACATCCACAGTGACTTTTATCTCCACGACAATACATCGGTGAAGCACTTTAGCTACGGAGCTAACGTGATAGCATCGGGCTTAACTGCAGATAGAAACAAAAGAAATAAGCCCCTGACTTGAAGGATAGACAGAAGATCAACAATACTATTAAACCCTGGACCTGTAACTACATGGTTAATGCTTTCCAGCCTGGCGAAGCTTAACAATGCTGTTGCTAACGACGCCATTGAAGCTAACTTAGCTACGGGACCTCACAGAGCTATGCTAAAAACATTAGCTATCCACCTACGCCAGCCCTCATCTGCTCATCAACACCCGTGCTCACCTGCGTTCCAGCGATCGACGGCGCGACGAAGGACTTCACCCGATCATCGATGCGGTCGGCGGCTAGCGTCGGATAGCGCGTCTCCTATCCAACACAAAGTCCTCCTGGTTGTGTTGCTGCAGCCATCCGCTAATACACTGACCCCACCTACAGCTTTCTTCTTTGCAGTCTCCATTGTTCATTAAACAAATTGCAAAAGATTCACCAACACAGATGTCCAGAATACTGTGGAATTTTGCGATGAAAACAGAGCTGTTAAAATTGCACTTTATAAGTTAACCCGGCCGTATTGGCATGTGTTGCAATGTTAAGATTTCATCATTGATATATAAACTATCAGACTGCGTGGTCGGTAGTAGTGGGTTTCAGTAGGCCTTTAAAATTCAGTAGCGTTGTAGGCCTAAATATTCATTAAAACAAGGCAGAGGTTTTATTTGACAAATATATTAAATATTTTTGGCCACTGTAGCATTAAACAGTTTAATCAGTAGCACTGTGTTTAAATATTTAATTAAGTGATTTTTTGGCATACCACTAGATCAGGGGTGTCAAACTCATTTTAGCTCAAGGGCCGCATGGAGCAAAATCTGTGTACACGCGGGCCTGGACTATTAAAATCATGGCATTAAAACAAAAAAATTAAGACAACTTCAGATTGTTTTCTTTGTCTTACTTTGTCCTGAAAAGATTACAATAAAAATACAGAAAAAAATACCGGCAGCTGTAAAGTTTAGTTCCATGAAGGAAAGGAGAAAGTGAATGAATGTTTTATAACTAAATACATTTACATATGCATAAAAATATGTTTTCTTTTGTATTACTTTTTTTTTTAATGAATTAAGTAACGTCTATGACAACCTTTTTCCAAAACACAATATAGAATGTGAGATATAACAGGATAATGCCTACATTTATCATTTGTTTTCAAAACGGTAAAAAAAAAAGTGGGGCCCTAAAAATGTACTGTGGGACCCCATTTTTATGACTTGACGGGTTCCCTGGGACCCCATTTTGAAAATTCCTAGCGCCAACACTAATGGAGTATTGGTGCGTGCAAAACAGCAGCAGGCGGCTGTGGCCTGCGGTACGGTTCTAATACTAATCAAATATCGTCCCAGGGGTCAAAGAGATCCGGCCCGCGGGCCTTGACTCTGACACCCATGGGAGCCTGTACCCAAGTTTGAGACATTTAATGCAGGCACTCATTCACTCTTGTAATGTAGCCAAGTCATAGGATGACATTAATCACAAGGCATTCTCTATAATTGACACAAACCCATTGCATGCTTTGTCTAGATATGCCCTAAATCAACAATTATTGTGTGAATTAAATGTTTCTCACAGGTAGGGATGGATTCTTTCACATTTGAACCAATATGATACCAGTTCACGGTGCCTGGGAATCGATATCAGTACCTAACAATACACATTGTGTTCATGTGGTAATAAATACACGTATTTAATAATAAAAATATTTTTTTAATGTAACATTTAACACTGAGTTGATGATAATTGTACTGTCCAGTTGTTCTAGCTTGTTTTCTTACACTTCTTAGTCTCATTTGCAAGTATGCAATCATTTCAGTTTGTCCTAGTTGTGTTACTGTGTCGTCTTTTCGCATTACATTGAATGTGCCAGTATTCTCTTTTGTTGAGTCCAAAAATGTTTATACTGTAAGTATTGTATGCATCACACACCAACTGTGCATCTTAGTTGGGAGTAGTTAGACATTGTCTACAATAAAATTTGTCGCCGACAAAAAATTTGTCAACATAGTCGTGACATCATCACTCGTGTTTCTCCGAAGGGACACAAGTCAGCCCCGCCACTCGCATCAACATACCAGGTGAAAACGTGTAAAGTGTTGGTTTTGCACTTTTCCTGTCCTTACTATTAAATAGACAAACATTTATTAGTTATTACAATTTTTGGAACAGTCTAATGAGCAGCGTAATTCCAGTATAAATAACAATTTATGAAAAAATGTCATCAATTTAAAAGCTGCTGGCTAATTTATAGCCACTGAATGTGTGTGCTTTATTATCCGACTCGGCCTAGTTTTCATTAACACATTTGAAAAGGTTGAAATGGCCATGGAAAGTCGTCAATGCTAATCTGTAGCATGTATATGGCATATCCAATTGAAATTAGCATTGAGCTAGCATGAAAATGGAGGCTTACTTTTGAGGGTTTTCTATCAGGCAGGCTTGCTTTGTTAGCATGGACAATTGCAACATTACTTAGAGCAGTGTTTTTCAACCACTGTGCCGTGAGATACAGTCTGGTGTGCCGTGGGAGATGTAATTTTACCTAATTGGGTTAAAAATATTTTTTGCAAACCAGTAAATATAATCCGCAAATAATGTGCGGTTGTTGAGTGTCTGTGCTGTCTAGAGCGCGGCAGAGTAACTGTGTAATACTCTTCCATATCAGTAGGTGGCAGCAGGTAGCTAGATGCTTTGAAAAACATGGTTTGTCGTGATCACAATATGCAGATGACAGCGTGAGGCAGTGTGCAGGTAAAAAGGTATCTAATGCTTAAAAGGCGAGTGCCGCTAAGAAAAGGCATTGAAGCTAGGCAAAACGAAACTAAAACTGAACTGGTTGCAAAGTAAACAAAAACAGAATGCTGGACGACAGCAAAGACTTACAGTGTGTGGAGCAGCAGACGGCGTCCACAAAGTACATCCGTACATGACATGACAATCAACAACAAAATAGGAGCGCAAGACAAGAACTAAAACACTACACACAAGAAAACAGCAAAAAACTCAAAATAAGATCATGACAGTACACTTTGAGACGAGCTATAGTGATGCATGGTTGGTTATGGTTTGAATTTATATCCAACACTAGCGAGAACAACTTTTTACTGTTAATATCGGCTGCTGAGTTTAATTTTTTTATGTTTTCTGCTCGTGGTGTGCCTCGGGATTTTTTCAATGAAAAAAATGTGCCTTGCCTCAAAAAAGGTTGAAAAACACTGACTTAGAGGTAGGGAAGTAATGTTAAATAGAACAATGATAAACCACGATAAAGCTTCCCAAGGTTAGTAATATCAGAGTTTCCCACACATTCATTTTGTCCGCCACAAATGAAAAAAAAAAACATTTTTTTTTTTCTTTTTTTGTCCTGTCCAGCTTCTCAGGCAAATCATATAGTTGATGTAGATGCCCATATAGGCTGTTCAGATTTACTTTACAAAAGAGAAGTGTAGGATACTTCTCTTGTTGCCTTATTTCTATTTGACCACTACTGTTTTCTGTTTATTTGTTACTGACTGTGGCAGGACACCTCTGCCTCTGTTTCACTTTATGTTGCTGGTAAATATGGTTGTAGTAGTAGGCTTAAGTTAAATTATTTAGTATGCACTAATTAAAGGGGCAGAGCTTTAAGAGACATTTTAGCTTTTATATTTTATAAGATAAATCACCAAAAATGATTCCCGGGTGCGGCCACCGCTGCTGCCCACTGCTCCCCTCACCTCCCACTGGGTGAACAAGGAGATGGGTCAAATGCAAATTTCACCACACCTAGTGTGTGTGTGACAATCATTGGTACTTTAACTTTAACTTATAAACACAATACTGTTTGAGCAACTATATGTAATTGTGCACATTGAACCTACAGGATGTGCTCTCTGCCATACTCTAAGCAGGAAGTAACTTAGCGTGACACACATAATATGGCTCTTAAGTAGCCAGGACAATATTATTATATAACATATTTAAATTTTTATTTATGTTTAAATTATGTTACTGTAAGTGAAAACCAGCATTGCCAAGAAAGTATATTGTGTGGCTATTTATTTAATTGTTTAAATTAAACTTTGTATGTAAAATTATAGGTGTTTTGAGCACATTTAACAATACCATGATCCATCCATCCATCCATTTTCTATCGCTTGTCCATTTTGGGGTCGCAGGGGGTCGCTGGAGCCTATCTCAGCTACATTCGGCTGAAAATTTGGTGACAATAAATCAATCAAAGTTTATTTATACAGGCCTTAATCACAAGTGTGTCAAAGGGCTGCACAAGCCACAACAACATCCTTGGCTCAGATACCACATATCAATAACTATGATTTGAAATGTTCCTATCGTTACATCCCTATATAGATTATTGGTAGAGTTGGATTTCATGCAAATTTGGTTGGCCTGTTCTCGCAGGACTGCAATCTATTTGTGGTGGTGTGAGCTACAAGGCATCATTGTCTAATTTGCATAATTGGCCGTGATGCGTGTGCATGTAATCGTAATGGACACTGTCAGGTAGAGGGATAACTTTGTGGTAGATGTAAAGATACAAGAAAAGCAAAAAATAAATTACTAATATTTTCCTGTCACTGAACAATCAAGAGCAATCAACCGCAGCACCTGTTGCTCGTTGAGAAGAGTGATCCGTGCTTTCATGTCAGTCTCAAAAAATGTTACTTGTCACTTTTTTAATGCAGCAGTAGCTCATGAGCTTTTGCTTTGAGACCCCTGCTGTAGAATGCTGCAAATACTCGCTAAACTGGCACTACTAATTTCTCCTGCTATGTCTTCTTATTCTCTGGCAGACCATGTGTGTATGAGATGTGTTAAGAAGCCCAGTTAGTGCCGAATCTATTTCTGCGCTCTATCTTTGCAATCATTGATTATGAACAATAATTCAATACAATTGACAATTAGTTTATGGATTATTGCGCCCATTCCTATTCACGAGTGTCTACAAACGTACCTAGTCAACAAGCCTGAGGGTTACATTTAGATCCAGATGTTTAATAACCATCTGTGCAGGACAAATCTTATTACGGAAAAAAAGGAAGTGGTGTATGTCCTGTGGTCAGTGCTCATTAGCTGTCCCGTCTGTGCCACTCCCGACTAGCGAGCCATGGCAGAGCCAGACCCCACACCCGAGCAGCTGGCCGCCATCGCCACAGCCAACGAGGAGGCGGACTGCGCGGTCAACTACAAGCCGCCGGCCCAGAAGAGCTTGATGGAGATCCAGGAGATGGACAAGGATGACGATAGCCTGCGCAAGTACAAGGAGGCGTTACTTGGCAAGACCCCTGTGTGTGCAGGTGAGAGATTACACATTATGTACCTGCCAGGACCTGCTGCCAACCTCACACTTGACAGCACCAAACTTTCATTGAGCATCCTCACTGTCTACTCTACTTGTTGATAGAAAGATTATTTGCTGTTTTTACTGTAGCACCAGTTGTCATTTCTCAGTTAACAACAGCTTCCATCTTGAAAACAGGACAGAGGACAGTGGAGGAAAAATGATCGATTCTCCAATCTGCATCACGATTATGACGTGGACGATTCTGAATCTAATGGACAAATGTTTCAATATCAATTATTTACGTATGTTAAATGAAATAATATGGACTGTAGGGCTGTGTTTTATATCGATCGATATGGATAATTTTATATTTTTTT
>NC_084736.1:33602326-33762326 GCF_033978785.1 Entelurus aequoreus | reverse complement strand
ATATCTATATGAATATATATATATATTTGAGTATATATGTATGTATATCTATATATATATACACACACGTATATATGAATGTGTGTGTGTATATATATGTATTAATGTGAATATTTTGTATAAATGTGTAAAATACATTTTTACGGGCTCTGGGTCTTTCTGTGCATGTTCTCCCTGTGATGCGTGGGCTCCCTCCGCTTCCTCTTACCTCCAAACACACCTGGTGATAGGCCCCTCCCATCAACCTTATACACCAACATGAGCTAGATTGCCACCTGGTGGTCACAACGTGTACTGCATGTTTGTTATCACTGGCTGCTTTATTATTATTACTTTATTATTGAATATTTCCTCACTTGTTTTCTCCATCAACATTTATTATTATTTGATCTGAATTCATGTGCCAGTTGTCTTCTTCTTGGACAGGAGATCTGGAGAACTTCAAGAAGAATCCCTTTGTGTTGAAAGAGGGTGTGGAGTACAAAATAAAAGTCAACTTCAAGGTGAGAGAGTGACAATGGAAGTCGGCCATCTTTGTGCTGACATGTCCTCTTTGCAGGTCAACAAAGAGATCGTGTCGGGTCTGAAGTACATCCAGCAGTCTTTCAGGAAAGGTGTCAAAGGTACGCTAACTCACATGCTAACAAAGGGCAGCTAATTCGCAGACGCCAACAAAGATTGGCTGACTCACAAATGCAAGCTAACGCTCAGTCTCTAACAGAGATTAGCTAACTGCCAGATGCTAAAAAATGCAAGCCAACTCACACATGTTAAAGATAAGTTAACTCACAAATGGTAACAACGATACGCTAACACAGATAAGCTAGCTCGTAGATGCCAACCTTCCATGATCTTTGACCTCCTGCAGTGGACAAGTCGGACTACATGGTGGGCAGCTACGGCCCCAAGCCCAGCGAGGAGTACGAGTTCCTGACCAGCGCAGAAGAGGCGCCTAAAGGCATGTTGGCGCGCGGCACTTACAACATCAAGTCCAAGTTCACAGACGACGACAAACACGACCATCTGTCCTGGGAGTGGAGCCTCAGCATCAAGAAGGACTGGAAGGATTGACCTTCTTCCTCTTCCTCACCATTCCTTCTTTTTTCTTTCATGTTTTCTTCAAAGTATTAAACCTGCAAATTGAGAATGGAAAAAATAACTGCACAAAAGTCCAATTTTGTTTTGGCGTCAGTCATCCAAAAAGTTATGATTTAATTTGTTGTTTTTAGGATCACCTCCTCTGCCTTTGTGTGTGTGTGTGTGTGTGTGTGTGTGTGTGCGCGCTGACACTCTTCTTGCTGCTCATTTCTTGCTAAATGATTTGGCATTCAGGTCACCTTTTCCTCCCAAAGGTTAACAAATCTGCGTGTTTTGGCAGCTGCTGTGTAGCCTTCAAACTCACTGGAACTGGACAACCATTAGACTTCCTGTTGCATATTCCTTATATGGTCATTCCAAGCATTGACTGCGCCTCCTTTTCCTGAACATCAGCAAGTGATTGTTATTCTCTTAGTGTTTTTCTTCCAAGGGCAGCAGATCTATTTCCATCTTTTTGTCTGGTTTGGGTACATGTCATTCACAAATAAAGTGTTCAAATCCTCTTTCATAACAATAATGCATTCTTTCTTCCGTCAGTGTGTTCAGTCGTCCTGCAATGCATGCTGGGGGAAAACGGGCTTCAGCACACAGTAGTTTGGCAATTCATAAGAGGTTAAATGTTGCAGCGTGATTAAGGAGCAGGTGGAGGATTAAAAGATTATTTAACCCTCTGGGGATATTTTAATTATCAAGCCAAACAGGACAAAATTATTTAGGCTTTTAAAGGACATCAAATATATATATACTTTTTTTGGCCTTTTTGTTCAGATTTCTCAAAGAAAAACAGCACTCTCTAAAAGTATCACATGTAATATGTTTAATTTACTTTGATCTTCTAAAAAAACATTTTGATCAATAATGTTGCATGTTTAAATTAGTAAAACGATGTATGCTAACATAATAGTACATCATTTAAAACTAATAATTACTGAAAACTAACATTTGATCAATACCTTTAAAAGCTTAAAATTAATCATTACAAGTTGGGGATTTTCTTTGGTATTTTTATGTAAATACATTTTAATTTTGTTTTTCTTTTGTTTGAGAGATCTGAGCAAAAAAAAAATCCAAAATATTTTTGTTATCCTTATAATATTAATAGATTTTTATTTTACATGAAATAACCCTCTTTGAATTATGAATAATTAACACCAAAACACAGCAAAAATTTACTTTAAGGACAAAAAACCCACCTTTTTTTGTCCCCTGAGGGTTAAATCACCTTTCCAGACACTCCTGCATGTTTGAGAGTAATAATCTGCATCTCGGCTTGAAGCAAGACGACTTGATTACGTCTGAAAATGGCCCCTTGAAGCAGGGTTCAAAGGTCACTTGTGGCTCTTCCTGCTCTTGCCGGCGTTGACGTCGCTCTTGGTCTTCTGCAGGCGGGAGAAGATCTCCTTGAAGAGGGTCTTGTACTCGGGCGTGTTCTGCCCCAGGCGCTGGTCCACCTGCTCCACCTGCCTGCTGATGCCCTCCAGGGCTTCCGGCGTGGAGGGGGTGTGAGGGGGAGTGGGCGGGGCCCGCGCCTCCTCCGCCACGGCCAGGCCGTAGTCCTTGATGGAGGGGTCCCTGGACACGGGTCGGGAGGTCTGCACCTCGGCGTGACAAAGGTCGTCTTGGTGGCGCCGACACTTGCCCAGCAGCTCCTCGTACTTCTCCAGCAGGGCATGGTACTGCTCGTCCACCTCGCTCAGGATGGACATTCCTCGCTTGCGTCCCGCCTGCCGCCTGCCCGGGGGGTCGCGGATGCTGATGGCGTTCAGAGCCGTGTCGCTGCAGCTTTTCCTCACGGGCGCTCCCGCCTCACCTGCATCGCCCGCCGCCTCCGAAGCCGCCGCGCTGTCCTCGTCGGGCGTGTCCGTCTCCGGCCCGTTGCCGAGCAGCGACTCCATGCCGTCCTCCGTCAGACTCACCCTGGACTTCCTCAGCAGCTGCATCTCCCGGAGCTCCGCCTCCAGCTCCCGAACTCGCAACTGGCAGCCCTCGGCGCCCAGGAGACGCTCCTCCAGGCGTACGAACTCCTGCAGCACGGCGGCGCACTCGCGCTCCGCTCCTTCCCGCTTGGAGCGCTCGGCGGACACGGCGGCGCGCAGAGACGAGGCCACGCCTCTCAGACGCTCGTTCTCCTCCTCTGCCGGCTGTCGCTCGACCAAATCCACGCTGCCCGGGTTGGCCAGGAGGAAGCCGTCCTCGTAGCTTCACAAAAACAAAGAAGAAAGATCAAAATCTGCTGGGTCTGTGAGCCATGGTGACGCATCGTGTTGCTCCGTGTGGCACGTGGGATGAAAATGAACTCTTCTGGAAATAAAAGTGGAATAAAAGCTAAATGAAAGTGAAATAGAAGCCCAATAAAAGTGGACTCAAAATGTTGTACAACTGAAAAAAGGGAATAAAAGCTAAATAGTTAAATAAAAGTGGACTAAAGGTGTAATACAAGTTATTATAAAATATGCTAAATATATAAAGTGACATCAATGTGTGATACGAGTCAGGAAAGTGGACTCAAAATGTACTAAAAGGGATTAAAAGCGTAATCAAAGTGGACTAAATGTGTAATAAAAAGGTAGTAAAAGTGTAATCAATCAATCAATCAATCAATGTTTATTTATATAGCCCTAAATCACAAGTGTCTCAAAGGGCTGTACAAGCCACAACGACATCCTCGGTACAGAGCCCACATACGGGCAAGGAAAAACTCACCCCAGTGGGACGTCGGTGAATGACTATGAGAAACCTTGGAGAGGACCGCATATGTGGGTAACCCCCCGCCCTCTAGGGGAGACCGAAAGCAACGGATGTCGAGTGGGTCTGACATAATATTGTGAAAGTCCAGTCCACAGTGGATCCAACACATCAGCGGGAGTCCAGTCCACAGCGGGGCCAACAGGAAACCATCCCGAGCGGAGACGGGTCAGCAGCGCAGAGATGTCCCCAACCGATGCACAGGCTAGTGGTCCACCCGGGGTCCCGGCTCTGGACAGCCAGCACTTCATCCATGGCCACCGGACCTATGCAACTCCCCCTCGCAAGGGACAGGGGAGAAGAGGAGAGAAGAAAAGAAACGGCAGATCAACTGGTCTAAAAAAGGGGGGGTCTATTTAAAGGCTAGATTATACAAATGATTTTTAAGATGGGACTTAAATGCTTCTACTGAGGTAGCATCTCTAACTGTTACCGGGAGGGCATTCCAGAGTACTGGAGCCCGAATAGAAAACGCTCTATAGCCCGCAGACTTTTTTTTGGCTCTGGGAATCACTAATAAGCCGGAGTTCTTTGAACGCAGATTTCTTGTCGGGACATATGGTACAATACAATCGGCGAGATAGGCTGGAGCTAAACCGTGTAATATTTTATACGTAAGTAGTAAAACCTTAAAGTCGCATCTTAAGTGCACAGGAAGCCAGTGCAGGTGAGCCAGTATAGGCGTAATATGATCAAACTTTCTTGTTTTTGTCAAAAGCCTTGCAGCCGCATTTTGTACCAACTGTAATCTTTTAATGCTAGTCATAGGGAGGCCCGAAAATAATACATTACAGTAATCGAGACGAGATGTAACGAACGCATGAATAATAAAAGAGTAATAAGTGTAATAAAAGTGTACAAAGAGTAAAACATGTAAGTGTAATAAAAGTGTAGTAGAAATATATTAAGTGTAGTAAAAGTGTACTAAAGTTTTCTAAAATTGTAGATAAAGTGTTCTAAAAGTGTATGGCGAAGTTGGTAGAGTGGCCGTGCCAGCAATCGGAGGGTTGCTGGTTACTGGGGTTCAATCCCCACCTTCTACCATCCTAGTCATGTCCGTTGTGTCCTTGGGCAAGACACTTCACCCTTGCTCCTGATGGCTGCTTGTTAGCGCCTTGCATGGCAGCTCCCTCCATCAGTGTGTGAATGTGTGTGTGAATGGGTGAATGTGGAAATATTGTCAAAGCGCTTTGAGTACCTTGAAGGTAGAAAAGCGCTATACAAGTATAACCCATTTATATTCATTTACTAAAGTGTTCTAAAAGTGTAGTACAAGTAAAAGGGTTCTAAGTTTGGTAAAAGTGTACTAAAGTGTTCTAAAAGCATACTAAAGTGTTCCATATGTAGTAAAATGTTCTAAAAGTGTAGTAAGTGTTGTAAAAGTGTACTAAAGCGTATTAAATGTACTAAAGTGTACTAATGTGTTCTAAAAATGTAGTTAAAGTGTACTTAAGTGTTCTAAAAGTGTAGTACAAGTGTGATACAAGTGTAGTAAAAGTGTTCTAAAGGTGTAGTGAATGTGTACTAAAGTGTGGCACAAGTGTAGTAAAAGTGTACTGAAGTGTTCTAAAGTGTAGTAAAAGTCTAGTATGAGTTTACTAAAGTGTTCTAAAAGTGTACTTAAGTGTAGTACAAGATGTTTAAAAGTGTAGTAAGTGTATTGAAGTGTACTAATGTGTTCTAAAAGTGAAGTAAAAGTGCAGTAAACGTGTAGTTAAAAAGTATTAAAAGTGTACTAAAGTGTTCTAAAAGTGTAGTACAAGTGTTCTAAAAGTGTGCTGAAGTGTCCTAAAAGTGTACTAAAGTGTTCTAAATGTAGTAAAAGTGCAGTAAACGTGTAGTAAAAAAGTATTAAAAGTGTACTAAAGTGTTTTAAAAGTGTAGTAAAAGTGTGCTGAAGTGTCCTAAAAGTGTACGAAAGTGTTCTAAAAGTGAAGTGTTCTAAAAGTGTAGTAAAAGTGCAGTAAACGTGTCGTAAAAAAGTATTAAAAGTGTACTAAAGTGTTTTAAAAGTGTAGTACAAGTATAGTAAAATTATAGTAAAAGTAGAGGTGTAACGGTACACAAAAATATCGGTCCGGTACATACCTCGGTTTAGAGGTCACGGTTCGGTTCATTTTCAGTACAGTAAGAAAACAACAAAATATACATTTTTTGGTTATTTATTTACCAAATGTGTAAACAATGGCTTTATCCTTTTAACATTGGGAAGACTATAATAATTCTGCCCACGTTAATCAACATTAAACTGCCTCTAGTTGTTTCTCAGATTAAATAAAATGACAAAACTTTTCCTGTACATATAAAAAGTGCAACACTAAACAGTTTCAAGTCAACTCATCATGCTTAGTTTATTACAGCATTTGGGAAGCCTGTAGTTGATTTTTATTATGTAAATGTTATATTTGTATCAACATGTGCTAGCAGGGACCCTGCCATTCAAAACTAGGCTGCTACATTACTAATGATTAATGTAACTATAGTTGAAAAAATAGTACAACAGCAATAGGAGAGTCTATTCATCCCTGAACACCATGGAGTTCATGTAGGCTTAATGATGCACTTACATTATTATATCAACTATCAGAGACAGAAACTCTTCATTTAGCATCATGTCCTTTTTTGCTGCTTCAACACAGCTCAATCAACACAGAAAAAGGTCAAGTGAAACAACAGACAGACAGGGCTTTGCTGTCCGTAACACACACACACGCACGCACGCACACACACACACACACACACACACACGCACGCACGCACGCACACGGCAACATGAGCCAACGTTACGCTAAAAGCTAATTAGCCTTCACCTCAAGCCAGGACTGCGAGCGTGCTGAGCTGCCGTTTAGGTTTCTAGAAGGTCAACGGGCTCATAGTGATGTTACCAGTAGTTGACTGGGAGGTGTTTGTTATACTTTGGAGAGAGTCCGCTGCCTGATGCTCACCTGCTAAACACCTATCTGCTCGACGCTGGAGCACTGATTCCATGCGCTCTGAATACGCACTGCTGATTGGCTGTTACCGCTCCGTGTGTAACCAATCAGATGGTTGTGTGGGTGGGACAATGCTGGGTGTTGTGTAGAGTACTGACAGAGACATAGGCAGAACGCGGAGCAGCTTGTTAAGACTTTAGCTTTTGGCTACTTAATGTTTGTGTGGAAGCTCGTTCGGTACACCTCCGAACCGAACCGAACCGAAACCCCCGTACCGAAACTGTTCAATACAAATACACGTACCGTTACACCCATAAGTAAAAGAGTAGTTAAAGTGTAGTAAAAATATATTAAGAGTGGTACAAGTGTAGAAAAAATTTATTAAGTCTCCTAACGTGTCCTACAAGTGTACTAAAGTGTTCTAAAAGTGCAGTACAAGTGCAGTAAAAGTGTACTAAAGTATTCTAAAAGTGTAATACAAGTGTAGTAAAAGTGTACTAAACTGTACTTAAGTCTTCCAAAAGTGTAGTACAAGTGTACTAAAGTGTTCTAAAAGTGTAGTACAAGTGTAGTAAAAGTGTAATAAGTATTCTAAAAGTGTAATACAAGTGTAGTAAAAGTGTACTAAACTGTACTTAAGTGTTCCAAAAGTGTAGTACAAGTGTACTAAAGTGTTCTAAAAGTGTAGTACAAGTGTAGTAAAAGTGTAATAAGTATTATAAAAGTGTAGTAAAAGTGTACTAAACTGTACTTAAGTGTTCCAAAAGTGTAGTACAAGTGTAGTACAAGTGTACTAAAGTGTTCTAAAAGTGTACTTAAGTGTAGTACAAGTGTACTAAAGTGTTCTAAAAGTGTAGTACAAGTGTAGTAAAAGTGTAATAAGTATTATAAAAGTGTAGTAAAAGTGTACTAAACTGTACTTAAGTGTTCCAAAAGTGTAGTACAAGTGTACTAAAGTGTTCTAAAAGTGTAGTACAAGTGTAGTAAATGTGTACTAAAAGTGTAGTTAAAGTGTGGTATGAGTTTACTAAAGTGTTCTAAAAGTGTACTTAAGTGTAGTACAAGTGTTCTAAAAGTGTAGTAAAAGTGTACTGAAGTGTTCTAAAAGTGTAGTAAAAGTGAACTAAAGTTTTCTAAAAGTGTAGTATGAGTTTACTAAAGTGTAGTACAAGTGTTCTAAAAGTGTAGTAAAGTGTTCTAAAAGTGTAGTAAAAGTGTAATAAAAGTGTACTGAAGTGTCCTAAAAGTGTACTAAAGTGTTTTAAAAGTGTAGTAAAAACATATTGAGTGAACTAAAGTGTTTTAAAAGTGTAGTAAAAATGTAATAAGTGTAGTAAAAGTGTACTACAGTGTTTTAAAAGTGTAGTAATTGTACTAATCTTTTAAAAGTGTAGTAAAAGTGCAGTACAAGTGTAGGAAAAGTGTACTTAAGTGTTCTAAAAGTGTGGTACAAGTGTAGTAAAAGTGCACTAAAAGTATAGTAAAAGTGTACTTAAGTGTTCTAAAAGTGTAGTAAATGTGTACTAAAGTGTAAAGTGTAGTATGAGTTTACTAAACTGTTCTAAAAGTGTAGTAAAAGTGCAGTACAAGTGTAGTACAAGTGTAGTACAAATGTACTTAAGTGTGGTACAAGTGTAGTAAAAGTATACTAAAAGTGTAGTAAAAATGTGCAGTACAAGTGTAGTAAATGTGTACTGAAGTATTCTAAAAATGTAGTTAAAGTGTAATACAAAATTAAGTGAACTAAAGTGTTCTAAAAGTGTAGTACAAGTGTGGTAAAAGTGTATTAAAGTGTTCTAAAAGTGTAGTACAAGTGTGGTACAAGTGTAGTAAAATTGTATTAAAGTGTTCTAAAAGTGTAGTACAAGTGTGGTACAAGTGTAGTAAAAGTGTATTAAAGTGTTCTAAAAGTGTAGTACAAGTGTAGTATGCGTTTACTAGTGTTCTAAAAGTGTACTTAAGTGTAGTACAAGTGTTCTAGAAGTGTAGTAAAAGTGTAGTAAAGTGTTCTAAAAGTGTAGTAAAAGTGTACTGAAGTGTCCTAAAAGTGTACTAAAATGCTGTAAAAGTGTAGTAAAAGTGTTCTAAAAGTGTAGTATGAGTTTACTAAAGTGTTCTAAAAGTGTAGTGAAAGTGTATTAAGGTGTTCTAAAAGTGTAGTAAAAGCGTATTAAAGTGTTCTTAAGGTGTTCTAAAAGTGTAGTAAAAGTGTATTAGTGTTCTAAAAGTGTAGTAAAAGTTTACTAAAGTGTTGTAAAACTGTAGTAGAAATGTTATAAAATTGGAGTAAAAGTGTATTAAAGTGTTCTAAAAGTGTAGTAAAAATGTAGTAAAAGTGTAGTAAAAGTATATTAGTGTTCTAAAAGTGTACTAAAGTGTTGTAAAAGTGTACTAAAGTGTTGTAAAAGTGTAGTAAAAGTGTAATAAAAATGTTATAAAAGTGGAGTAAAAGTGTATTAAAGTGTTCTAAAAGTGTATTAAAGTGTTCTAAAAGTGTATTAAAGTGTTATAAAAGTGGAGTAAAAATGTAATAAAAGTAGTAAACATGTACTAAAGTATTTTAAAAGTGTAGTAAGTATAGTAAAAGTGTACTAAAGTTTTTCAAAAGTGTAGTAAAAGTTTCACCTTGGTGCAGTGCACAGTTCTTTAAGGCAAGGAAAGGAGTGGACTGTCTTGCGTCGTTCTTTGCGCTCTCTGAGGACCCTCAGCTCCTCCAAAGTTCTCAGCTCCTCCATTCGTGTGGTCAGACTGTCCACCTGACCCTGCAACGTCTCCATGGTGCCCGTCAACCTGCACACACACACACACACACACACACACACACACACACACACACACACACACACACACACACACACACACACACACACACACACACACACACACACACACACACACACACACACACACACACACACACACACACACACACACACACACACACACACACACACACACACACACACACACACGTCATGGTGATTTCAGGTACAGTAATGACAATCACAGATCCGCAAGGATTAGCGCCTCAAGCAGCAGCTTAGAACAAAGACTCACGTCAAGTTGCTGATCATGAGAGTTCTCAGGGGGAAATGGTGGATTATGGGTATGCTAATATGATAAGTAGCAAATACTGTACTAGGTCAACCAATGAAAGTGTATGTACTGCTGAGATGTTTCTAACCTAGCATGATGCAGCTATGCTAGTGTTGTTACAGTGTGTGACATCACAACACTGTCAAACACAGCATGGTTGCCAGATGGGATATGCCAAATTATCGTACCAAAAATGATTGTATTTTGAAGAAAAGTATGATACATAAACTATATTGCCAAAAGTATTTGGCCACCCATCCAAATGATGAGAATCAGGTGTCCTAATCACTTGGCCCGGCCACAGGTGTATAAAATGAAACACTTAGGCATGCAGACTGTTTCTATAAACATTTGTGAAAGAATGGGCCGCTCTCAGTGATTTCCAGCGTGTCATAGGATGCCACCTGTGCAACAAATCCAGTTGTGAAATTTCCTCGCTCCTAAATATTCCAAAGTCCACTGTCGGCTTTTGGACAATTCTATGCTCCCAACCTTGTGGGAACAGTTTGGAGCGGGCCCTTCCTCCTCCAACATGACTGTGCACCACAAGGTCCATAAAGACATGGATGACAGAGGCTGGTGTGGATGAACTTGACTGGCCTGCACAGAGTCCTGACCTGAACCCGATAGAACACCTTTGGGATGAATTAGAACGAAGACAGAGCCAGGCCTTCTCGACCAACATCAGTGTGTGACCTCACCAATGCGCTTTTGGAAGAATGGTGGTGACATGTTTGTTACAGGTTACTTAGCCTTGGAGACTTTGTAAGTGTAAGTAATAAGCAACCATTATTATTTGATACTTGTTTATATTGACCAATGTGATTTTTTTTACCTGCAATATTGTTCAATGATTATTACGTATGTCTAGCTTGGGTGCAATTGTGTGCTTAGCTGTTGTGTAGCTGCTAGCTCCTAGTAGCCTACAGCCTAGCATGTTTACTTTTTGTAAATGACGTTACTAAAATAGAGAAGAAATGATGTGCTTATCAGAGGACCTTTAGATGTCAACTGTCTGTCCAGCTATGCACAAGTAAACACTCTGCAGGACTGCTTGTATCGAACATGATATCACACACAAGTAAACACTCTGCAGGACTGCTTGTATCGAACATGATATCACACACAAGTAAACACGCTGCAGGACTGCTTGTATCGAACATGATATCACACACAAGTAAACACGCTGCAGGACTGCTTGTATCGAACATGATATCACACACAAGTAAACACTCTGCAGGACTGCTTGTATCGAACATGATATCACACACAAGTAAACACGCTGCAGGACTGCTTGTATCGAACATGATATCACACACAAGTAAACACGCTGCAGGACTGCTTGTATCGAACATGATATCACACACAAGTAAACACTCTGCAGGACTGCTTGTATCGAACATGATATCACACACAAGTAAACACGCTGCAGGACTGCTTGTATCGAACATGATATCACACACAAGTAAACACGCTGCAGGACTGCTTGTATCGAACATGATATCACACACAAGTAAACACTCTGCAGGACTGCTTGTATCGAACATGATATCACACACAAGTAAACACGCTGCAGGACTGCTTGTATCGAACATGATATCACACACAAGTAAACACGCTGCAGGACTGCTTGTATCGAACATGATATCACACACAAGTAAACACTCTGCAGGACTGCTTGTATCGAACATGATATCACACACAAGTAAACACTCTGCAGGACTGCTTGTATCGAACATGATATCACACACAAGTAAACACTCTGCAGGCCTGCTTGTATCGAACATGATACCACACACAAGTAAACACGCTGCAGGACTGCTTGTATCGAACATGATATCACACACAAGTAAACACTCTGCAGGACTGCTTGTATCGAACATGATATCACACACAAGTAAACACGCTGCAGGACTGCTTGTATCGAACATGATATCACACACAAGTAAACACTCTGCAGGACTGCTTGTATCGAACATGATATCACACACAAGTAAACACGCTGCAGGACTGCTTGTATCGAACATGATATCACACACAAGTAAACACTCTGCAGGACTGCTTGTATCGAACATGATATCACACACAAGTAAACACTCTGCAGGCCTGCTTGTATCGAACATGATATCACACACAAGTAAACACGCTGCAGGACTGCTTGTATCGAACATGATATCACACACAAGTAAACACTCTGCAGGACTGCTTGTATCGAACATGATATCACACACAAGTAAACACGCTGCAGGACTGCTTGTATCGAACATGATATCACACACAAGTAAACACTCTGCAGGACTGCTTGTATCGAACATGATATCACACACAAGTAAACACGCTGCAGGACTGCTTGTATCGAACATGATATCACACACAAGTAAACACTCTGCAGGACTGCTTGTATCGAACATGATATCACACACAAGTAAACACTCTGCAGGACTGCTTGTATCGAACATGATATCACACACAAGTAAACACGCTGCAGGACTGCTTGTATCGAACATGATATCACACACAAGTAAACACGCTGCAGGACTGCTTGTATCGAACATGATATCACACACAAGTAAACACTCTGCAGGACTTCTTGTATCGAACATGATATCACACACAAGTAAACACTCTGCAGGACTGCTTGTATCACACATGATATCACACACAAGTAAACACTCTGCAGGACTGCTTGTATCGAACATGATATCACACACAAGTAAACACTCTGCAGGACTGCTTGTATCGAACATGATATCACACACAAGTAAACACGCTGCAGGACTGCTTGTATCGAACATGGTATCCCACACAAGTAAACACTCTGCAGGACTGCTTGTATCACACATGATATCACACACAAGTAAACACTCTGCAGGCCTGCTTGTATCGCACATGATATCCCACACAAATAAACACGCTGCAGGACTGCTTGTATCGCACATGATATCCCACACAAGTAAACACTCTGCAGGACTGCTTGTATCACACACAAGTAAACACGCTGCAGGACTGCTTGTATCGCACATGATATCCCACACAAGTAAACACTCTGCAGGACTGCTTGTATCACACACAAGTAAACACGCTGCAGGACTGCTTGTATCGCACATGACATAACAAGTAAACACTCTGCAGGACTGCTTGTATCGCACATGATATCACACACGTAAACACGCTACAGGACTGCTTGTATCACACAAGTAAACACGCTGCAGGACTGCTTGTATCGCACATGATATCCCACACAAGTAAACACGCTGCAGGACTGTTTGTATCGCACATGATATCACACAAAAGTTAACACACTGCAGTACTGCTTGTACCGCACATTTAACATGCGAGCTAATATCATCCATTACTTGTTTTTTATTGCTAATATACCGATAGCCGATATCAATATCAATTTAGGACACCTATAGTGTTTGCCAATAGAAAGAGGGTGAAATGATATTACAAACAATAATTATGATACATCTGGCAACGCTGGCGTGGACAAACACAGCTCATTAGCATTTAAGATAAAGCTCATTAGCATTAAAACTACAGTTCATTAGCATTAAAGCTACAGACACATAAATCAGTGTTTACGATACAGTATGTTCACTAAAAGCACTTTTTTAACTGTGGAGATCTTGTGCCACACCCTTATAATACGTTATTGTGGAAGTATATAAAAATAATATGGAACCTTAATAATAATACTAATAATGATGATGATGCAAGAAGCTCACCTGTCTATTTTCTGCTGCGAGGCCTTGCTCTCCAGCACCAGCTTCTCATTAGTGATCTCCAACTCTCTGGCGGTCACGTCCAGCTGCTCGTAGACTTTGGCGTGCTGCTCGTTCATGTCCCGCAACATCTCCAGCTGCTTGGACAGGTACTGCACAAGGAAGACCAGTCCTCATTTAGCCTGAACGCTGCATGACGGTCCAATCACATGCTCCAAATATTATCCTTTTAAAAAATGGTGTTTGCTTTCCCGAACCGTACGACTTTGTGTACTTTTTGTTAACTTTGTTAGGCTGCTTATTTGCTCCTAGATGTGCGTGTACCTCGATCTCCTGCACTTGCTCCTCATTGTTGACGTACATCTGCTGCAGGGAGTCCTCCAGCTCCTTGTTGCGCTCCAGGAGAGTTTTACCCAGCTCAGCTGCCAGGTGCAAGTCTGGTGGGAGAGCACAAAGCCATTCTAAAGATCAACAATGAGGGAAAAGATGCAGCCAGGAGACAAAACACACTTACAAAGGTGTGAGGCACAAATGTAGCATGAGCTAACTTTTATTTATTTTTTGCAAATTTTGAGTCATAACTTAGTACTTGACATATACTTATTGTTAGCATGATAACCTTAGAATGTTAGCATGATAACCTTAGAATGTTAGCCCGCTAAAATTAGCATGCTTACCCCAGAGCCATATAACTTGGCATTTGACATATACTTACTGTTAGCATGCTAACATCTTTTTTGCAAAATTTGCAACCATTTACCCCAGAGTTATTTAATTTGGTAATTGATATATGCTAACTGTTATCATGCTAATATTGACATGCCAACTTTTTTTTGCTAATTTTGCAGCCCTTTACCCGAGCCATTTAACTTGGTACTTAACATTTGCTAACTGTTAGCATGCTAACCTTTTTTGTTAATTTTACAACTGTTTACCCAAGTCACATAATGTGGTATTTGAAATGTACTTACTGTTAGAATGATAACTTTTTTTTCTGGGCAAATTTTGCAACTGTTTACCCCAAAGTCATAAATTGTTACTTGACATATGCTACCTGTTACCGTGCTAATATTGACATGGCAATTTTTTTAATACATTTTTTTACTGATTTTGCCACTGTTTACCCGAGTTATATAACTTAGTTTTTGACATCTTATAATTGTCAGCATGCTAATCTTAACGAATAACATACCCAACTTTTTTTGTTAATTTTGCAACTGTTTACCCCAGAGTCATATAACTTGGCACTGGACATATGCTAACTGTTAACATATTAACATAAGCATGCTAGCATGCCAATATTAACACGCTAACTTTTTTTTTGCAAATTTTACAACCGTTAACCCCAGAGTCATACAACTTGGTACTTGACAAACAGTATACTTACTATTTGCATGCCCACTTGTTTTGCTACATGTTAAGTGTTTGCTAAGTGTTAGCTTGCTAACTGTAACATGCAAACATTAACATGCTAACTTTTTTTGTTAGTTTGGTAACCGTTTACCCCAGAGCCATATACTTTGGTACTTGACATCTATTAACTGTTAGCATGCTAAAATTAACTGTTAGCATGCTAACCTGTGCAAGCTAACATGCCAATATTATCATGCTAATAATTTTAGCCAATTTTTCCGCCGTACACTTCAGAGTCACTTAACTTGGTACTTGACACATGTTAACCCAGTCCTTCTCAAATAGTGGGGCACGGTGCATATGACCTCAGGAAACATACTTTTTTTTGCTGTACCAGAATATGATGAAGCACTTGGCTTTACTGTAACCACGGTGGGAGACGAGGAAAGACCAGTGTGTTGTTTACTTTATTGTTAATAAGCTTACAATGTTTTGCAGAGGTATAATTATAACAATTTTATAGACAAACTAGATGAGGCAATTCCTGAAGGAATTGCATGTGACGCTCCAATGCTAAAGTTGAATTGAAATCCTGGATTTTTTTTAGAATTTTTGAAAGGGAGCACATACAGGCTAAATATTTTGAAGTTGGAACAGTTTGAATCAGATGAAAAATGTGGGAGTTACGGAACTTTGAAGAATGCCCCATTGATTTCAATGGGAATTTCCCCAAAACTTTGGAGTTTCGGGAAAAGCGGGAATTTTTTTGAAAATGGTAAAAAACTTAAATGTAGTGAATGAGTTGAAATGGTTGGTGTTGGAATTTTTCAAATCGGTCGAGAAATTTTGAAGTAGTAACATGTTGAATTGAGAAATTATATTAACGACGCCCTGCGCGACACCATTGATAGTGTAGCATCGCTAAAGCTAAAAAGGGCCCCTAAAAGGCGTACCCCATGGTTTACAGAAGAAACTAAAGCCCAGAAATTATCATGTAGAAAGCTGGAACGCAAATGGCGTGCAACTAAACTTGAGGTTTTCCATCAAGCATGGAGTGATAGTTTAATAACTTATAAACGCATGCTTACCTCAGCTAAAGCTAAATATTACTCAAATCTCATCCACCTCAACAAAAATGATCCTAAATTTTTGTTTAGTACAGTAGCATCACTAACCCAACAAGGGACTCCTCCCAGTAGCTCCACCCACTCAGCAGATGACTTTATGAATTTCTTTAATAAGAAAATTGAAGTCATTAGAAAAGAGATTAAAGACAGTGCTTCTCAGCTACAACTGGGTTCTATTAACACAGATACGACTGTATATACGACGGACACTGCCCTCCAAAATAGTTTCTCTCTCTTTGATGAAATAACATTGGAGGAATTGTTAAAATGTGTAAATGGGACAAAACAAACAACATGTTTACTTGACCCAATTCCTGGGAAACTTATCAAGGAGCTTTTTGTTTTATTAGGTCCATCAGTGTTAAATATTATAAACTTATCACTTTCCTCTGGTACTGTTCCACTAGCATTAAAAAAAGCGGTTATTCATCATCTACTCAAAAGACCTAACCTCGATCCTGACCTCATGGTGAACTACCGGCCGGTGTCCCACCTTCCGTTTATCTCGAAAATTCTCGAAAAAATTGTTGCACAGCAGCTAAATGAACACTTAGCGTCTAACAATCTCTGTGAACCTTTTCAATCCGGTTTCAGGGCAAATCACTCTACGGAGACAGCCCTCGCAAAAATGACTAATGATCTATTGCTAACGATGGATTCTGATGCGTCATCTATGTTGCTGCTTCTTGATCTTAGCGCCGCTTTCGATACTGTTGATCATAATATTTTATTAGAGCGTATCAAAACGCGTATTGGGATGTCAGACTTAGCCTTGTCTTGGTTTAACTCTTATCTTACTGACAGGATGCAGTGTGTCTCCCATAACAAAGTCACCTCGGACTATGTTAAGGTAACGTGCGGAGTTCCCCAGGGTTCGGTTCTTGGCCCTGCACTCTTTAGTATTTACATGCTGCCGCTAGGTGACATCATACACAAATACGGTGTTAGATTTCACTGTTATGCGGATGACACCCAACTCTACATGCCCCTAAAGTTGACCAACACGCCGGATTGTA
The DNA here is from genome assembly GCF_033978785.1 of Entelurus aequoreus. NCBI lineage: Eukaryota > Metazoa > Chordata > Actinopteri > Syngnathiformes > Syngnathidae > Entelurus > Entelurus aequoreus. The sequence continues at coordinate 33,745,233 of NC_084736.1, read as the reverse complement.
GTCAGCTGGAGGCGTGTCTTAATGAAATTAAACAATGGATGTCCGCTAACTTTTTGCAACTCAACGCTAAGAAAACGGAAATGCTGATTATCGGTCCTGCTCAACACCGACATCTATTTAATAATACCACCTTAACATTTGACAACCAAACAATTAAACAAGGCGACTCGGTAAAGAATCTGGGTATTATCTTCGACCCAACTCTCTCGTTTGAGTCACACATTAAGAGTGTTACTAAAACGGCCTTCTTTCATCTCCGTAATATCGCTAAAATTTGTTCCATTTTGTCCACAAGCGATGCTGAGATCATTATCCATCCGTTCGTTACATCTCGTCTCGATTACTGTAACGTTTTATTTTCGGGCCTCCCTATGTCTAGCATTAAAAGATTACAGATGGTACAAAATGCGGCTGCTAGACTTTTGACAAAAACAAGAAAGTTTGATCATATTACGCCTATACTGGCTCACTTGCACTGGCTTCCTGTGCACCTAAGATGCGACTTTAAGGTTTTACTACTTACGTATAAAATACTACACGGTCAAGCTCCTGCCTATCTTGCCGATTGTATTGTACCATATGTCCCGGCAAGAAATCTGCGTTCAAAGAACTCCGGCTTATTAGTGATTCCCAGAGCCCAAAAAAAGTCTGCGGGCTATAGAGCGTTTTCTATTCGGGCTCCAATATTATGGAATGCCCTCCCGGTAAAAGTTAGAGATGCTACCTCAGTAGAAGCATTTAAGTCTCATCTTAAAACTCATTTGTATACTCTAGCCTTTAAATAGACTCCCTTTTTAGACCAGTTGATCTGCCGTTTCTTTTCTTTTCTTTTCTACTCTGCTCCGGGGTGGACCGCTAGCCTGTTCATCGGATGGGAACATCTCTACGCTGCTGACCCGTCTCCGCTCGGGATGGTTCCTGCTGGCCCCACCATGGACTGGACTTTCGCTGATGTGTTGGACTTTCACAATATTATGTCAGACCCACTCGACATCCATTGCTTTCGGTCTCCCTTAGAGGGGGGGGGGGGGGGGGGTTACCCACATATGCGGTCCTCTCCAAGGTTTCTCATATTTATTCACATTGACGTCCCACTGGGGTGAGTTTTCCTTGCCCGTATGTGGGCTCTGTACCGAGGATGTCGTTGTGGCTTGTACAGCCCTTTGAGACACTTGTGATTTAGGGCTATATAAATAAACATTGATTGATTGATTGATTGAAGGAATTCTTGGAATTTCGGGAAAACCGGGTATTTTTCCATTTTAAAAAACAACTTCGGTTTTTGTCCTGATTAAGAGGAATGTTTTGACGGTGGAACGGTTGACGTGTTGAAAAATGTGGAAATGGTGGAAGTTTAAAAAAATGGTCAATTCATTTTGAATGGGAAAAATGTCCCGGAAAACTTGGAATTCTGGGAAAGCCTGTGATTCCCGAATAGGCTGAACAGTTTGAATCGGGTGAAAATGTGGAAGGTAGAGCGTGCCATAATCTGGAGAAGAAGAAGAAGTTTAATAAATAGATGAATTGTGGTGTAGATTTTGGTGTAATGCTTTGGAACATTCACACAATTATACTACTTGTAGTGGTGGTGGTGGTGGGGAATCATATTTTCTTCTTCCTAGGGTGGGCGTTACAATTTTTTTTAGAAGCACTGTTTTAACATGTGTCATCAGTTATATGACTGCAAAGTGTTGGCGTGCAAAATTTGCAAAAAGTGCTTAAAAAGTTAGCAGGTTAATGAGGCTTTCCTCCATCTTGATCCTGTGTGGAGTAAAGGCAAGATGAACGCAACAAATCTGGGACTGGACGAGTTCTCACTAGGGATGTGCTGATCGATGGCCACTGATCAGTATCGGTACAAAAGTATGTGACCGCCTTTGCCAATGAATGCCGATCACAAACACAGATCCCCTCTGACTGACACTGTATCCATTTTTAGTGCCCCAGTTGACAAGCAGCTAGCAGATCACTATGAGTCTCCATACACAGTGTGGAGCTGCTTATTTAAGTTAATAATAATATTGCCGAGCCCTAGCACAAATGGACAGTACACAAGTAGAGCAGGCAGAGGGAAAGTAATAGTTTGTTATATTAGTGGACATGACTGCAGCTTGGGACGGTAGAGCTCGGTTGGTAGAGTGGCCGTGCCAGCAACTTGAGGGTTCCAGGTTCGGTCCCCGCTTCCGCCATTCTAGTCACTGCCGTTGTGTCCTTGGGCAAGACACTTCACCCACCTGCTCCCAGTGCCACCCACACTGGTTTAAATGTAACTTAGTTATATGGTTTCACTATGTAAAGCGCTTTGAGTCACTAGAGAAAAAGCGCTATATAAATATAATTCACTTCACTTGTGAAATACGATTGACACATTCGCACTGGAACAGTAGAAGAAGAAGGCCTGAGTGGCTGAAGTGTAAATGAACTGGCGAGAGAGCACCTCCCACGTCGCCTCACACTACTCCGCAAAGAACATTTATTGTCTTTCTGTCGCTCACGTTTATCCGCCGCGCTACGTCATCTCTGCACACGAGAGATGAGAATGACCTCGTTGCGTAACTGCACTGCAATGCATTCTGGGTCACATTCACGCTGGAGGACAAGTTGGTATTAGCTGCAAGGCTGAGGAGGTCTGGGCTGGTCTGGTGTTCCTTAATCAGATCAAGCCGGCAGGGCTTAATGATTTTCAGACTTTAAGATGCGGCATACACACATACTGTATATATATACATATATACACACACATAGTGGACAGAATCCACCTGACTCCTCATGTACAAATGATGAGGTCATCAGGAGAAGTGTTGCTGCTGAGGCCAGCTCTGCAAAGAGACACACTCAGCACATTCACGCTGGTTGAAATGCATCCGTGTGTTAAGAGAGAGTCGCCAGCACGCACACACTCGCACCTTTTCAACAAGACCAAAGTGTGTGTGCTTAGTTACAACTACAGATTGACCCGATTATCGGCGCTGGTTTTCGGCATTTTGACATATATCGGCCTCTGTTTTATCGGTTTTTCTTGTTTTTTTACATCTACAACAGAACTACATCAGCAGATACAATACATACACATATGATACCAGTATTGAAAACATGATTATTACGTCCTGCATGTGAAGAGTTCCCTTTTTATTCCCCCTGCAGCGCTTATTATATAAGCACAGAAGAGCAGGCAGCAGCTCACACATTCTCATACTTTCTGTAACATCCAGGAAGAAATGATGTCAGACAGCTTGAAAAACGTTTCAACTATAATCTACGACAGGGCTGTTCAACGTCATCATGAAGAGGGCCCCAGTTTCAAGAGTCCGAGGGCTTTGGGGCCGGACATCGAAATGTGGATGTTTTGTCAGGAAGTGCCTCCGCAGGCTACATTCCTTTGAGACTTAGTTTACTTCATTACAAAGTAAACACATGGGCTTTCACACTGCACTGTAGTGTTGTCCCGATACCAATATTGTGGTACCCATACCAAAATGTATTTTGATACTTTTCGGTACTTTGATACTTTTCTAAATAAAGGGGACCACAAACAATTGCATTATTGGCTTTATTTTAACAAAAAAATCTTAGGGTACATTAAACATATGTTTCTTTTGCAAGTTTTTCCTTAAATAAAATAGTAAACATACAAGACAACTTGTCTTTTAGTAGTAAGTAAGCAAACAAAGCCTCCTAATTAGTCTGCTGACGTATGCAGTAACATATTGTGTCATTTATCATTCTATTTTGTCAAAACTATAAAGGACAAGCTGCAAAAATGGATTATTAATCTACTCGTTCATTTACTGTTAATATCTGCTTACTTTCTCTTTGAAAATGTTCTATCTACACTTCTGTTAAAATGTTATAATCACTTATTCTTCTGTTTGATACTGTACATTAGTTTTGGATGATATCAATCCGATACCAAGTAGTTACAAGATCATACATTGTTCATATTCAAAGTCCTTATGTGTCCAGGGACATATATCCTGACTTTATAAACATATGAATTTTTAAAAAAAAGGGAAAAAGATTTTGTGACGATAAAGAAATATAGTTGTAATCATAGTAATATCGACTAGATACTCTGTTGTACTTGGTATCATTACAGTGGATGTCAGGTGTAGATCCACCCATGGCATACATTCAGGGTGCTAGCTTGCGGTTAGCGGTTAGCTATTGTATCCTCCTACGGTGTGTAGTGAAGCATGTTTAGCTATTCCTCGTCCTGCAGGGATGATACTTGTAAGAAACTTACTTTATTTGTCGCCATGGAGGCGAGGATTAGTGATTTAGAAGTAGCTAAAGCACTGCCGACTGCGAATGGACGTTCGCCGCTAGCTAGCTAGCCATGTCTTAAAGCACCTCTTCTTGAGGGCGTTTCAGTGTTATAACATCACCTTTAGTTTTTAAGCCAAAATGCGACCATTCTCCCTTTTCGGTCTACACACCGTGTCTGCTTGTAAGTACTCTGTGATTGCGCGCTGCCGAACATGCTCGTATGCTCCTAAAACCAGCAATGTCATGGCGTGATGACGCGCCGTCATGCCCGGGAACCGGTACTTTTCAAACAGAGTGTAGTAATGTTTTGGATTCATTAGTACTGCGATACTATACCAGCACCGGTATACCGTAAACAACCCTAATCTATAGTACATCAAACATTGCACACAATGTATGTGACTTATCACAAATAATCGCCCTCTACTTGTCAAATTTAGCGCTACATGTATCAAACGAGCTTTGATCGGCGGTTACTCTCAGACAAAACAACACGACCACAAATACAAAATACATCACAAAATCAGTCATTTCAATACAAAACAAATTAAATATCTTTATGCACAATATCTACTTCCAAATGTTTGACCAAGTTTCGCGAAGAATCTTACACGTGTGGATTTCTATCATTGTTGCTTCTTGTCTAGAACACTGTGTCCGTCGCTTAAAAGGTCCGACAGGAAACATTGACTTGAGCACTTGCTCTGGGCTGTTTGTATTGAGATACAATGTGTCCGAATACTTCTGTTTCAACCATTGATGTCACGCGCAAACGTCATCATACATAGACGTTTTCAACCGGAAGTTTCGCGGGAAATTTAAAATTGCACTTTATACTGTAAGTTAACCCGGCCGTATTGGCATGTGTGACCGCTAGCCTGTTCATCGGATGGGGACATCTCTACGCTGCTGACCCGTCTCCGCTCGGGATGGTTCCTGCTGGCCCCACCATGGACTGGACTTTCGCTGATGTGTTGGACTTTCACAATATTATGTCAGACCCACTCGACATCCATTGCTTTCGGTCTCCCCTAGGGGGGGGGTTACCCACATATGCGGTCCTCTCCAAGGTTTCTCATAGTCATTCACATTGACGTCCCACTGGGGTGAGTTTTCTTTGACCGTATGTGGGCTCTGTACCGAGGATGTCGTTGTGGCTTGTACAGCCCTTTGAGACACTTGTGATTTAGGGCTATATAAAAAAACATTGATTGATTGATTGATTGATTGATGTGTTGCAATGTTAAGATTTCATCATTGATATATAAACTATCAGACTGCGTGGTCGGTAGTAGTGGGTTTCAGTAGGCCTTTAAGAACGGCAGACTTTTAAAAAAGTTTAGCACTTTTGATAAAGATTTTACCGTCTGCGGCGTCATCACAACAAAAATGGTGGTTGAGAAAGGTCAAAAGAAACGTAAACGCGGCAAGACAATATCATAAATTACAACACAACAACTTTCAGCTACAGCTCGATTGCAAAAGCGACAACGAAGACAAACGACACAACACAATAATATAAAACCGCAACACAACTTTAAGCCACAACGGAAGTGACAGCGGAGGAAGTTACGGCGACGCACCGACTACCGGAACACAAGTAGAAGAGATTTGAGTCCATCTTAGATGAGCTCGGGCCTAGCGAAGCCGGCGGCGTTTCTGGGTGTTTTTGATACATGGCGTGGTTAGAGTGTCCGCCTTGATCGGTAGGCCGTGAGTTCAAACCCCGGCAGAGTCAAACCAAAGACTATAAAAATGGGACCCATTACCTCCCTGCTTGGCACTCAGCATCAAGGGTTGGAATTGGGGGTTAAATCACCAAAAATTATTCCTGGGCACGGCCACCGCTGCTGCTCCCCCCACCTCCCAGGAGATGAACAAGGGGATGGGTCGAATGCAGAGATTAATTTCACCACACCTAGTGTGTGTGTGACAATTGTTGGTACTTAAACTTTTTTAACTTTTACACTACCGTTCAAAAGTTTGGGGTCACATTGAAATGTCCTTATTTTTGAAGGAAAACACTGTACTTTTCAATGAAGATAACTTTAAACTAGTCTTAACTTTAAAGAAATACACTCTATACATTGCTAATGTGGTAATTCTAGCTGCAAATGTCTGGTTTTTGGTGCAATATCTACATAGGTGTATAGAGGCCCATTTCCAGCAACTATCACTCCAGTGTTCTAATGGTACAATGTGTTTGCTCATTGGCTCAGAAGGCTAATTGATGATTAGAAAACCCTTGTGCAATCATGTTCACACATCTGAAAACAGTTTAGCTCGTTACAGAAGCTACAAAACTGACCTTCCTTTGAGCAGATTGAGTTTCTGGAGCATCACATTTGTGGGGTCAATTAAACGCTCAAAATGGCCAGAAAAAGAGAACTTTCATCTGAAACTCGACAGTCTATTCTTGTTCTTAGAAATGAAGGCTATTCCACAAAATTGTTTGGGTGACCCCCAACTTTTGAACGGTAGTGTACTTTGCATAGTAGAGTTTTAACTTGCACTTAGAGATGTAGCGACGAAGTGTAGTTACTGACATTGATTTTCTTAAGTGTTCCTGAGCCCATGTGGTGTTATCCTTTACACACTGATGTCCCTTTTTGATGCAGTACCGCCTGAGGGATCCAAGGTCCGTAATATCATTGCTTACGTGCAGCGATTTCTCCAGATTCTCTGAAACTTTTGATGATATTACAGACCGTAGATGGTGAAATCCCTAAATCCCTTGCAATAGCTGGTTGAGAAATGTTGTTCTTAAACTGCTCGACAATTTTCTCACGCATTTTTTCACAATGTGGTGATCCTCGCCCCATCCTTGTTTGTGAATGACTGAGCATTTCATGGAAGCTGCTTTTATACGTAATCATGGCACCCACCTGTTCCCAATTAGCCTGTTCACCTGTGGGATGTTCCAAATAAGTGTTTGATGAGCATACTTCCATTTGCTCAGTCTGTTTTTGCCACTTGTGCCACCTTTTTTGAAACATGTTGCAGGCATCAAATTCCAAATGAGCTGATATTTGCAAAAAATAAAGTTTTCCAGTTCAAACTAAGTATCTTGTCTTTGCAGTCTATTCAATTGAATATAGGTTGAAAAGAATTAGCAAATCATTGTATTCTGTATTTATTTACCATTTACACAACGTGCCAACTTCACTGGTTTTGTGTTTTGTAAAACCGCAACACAACTTTAAGCCATAAAAGATGCGACCGACACAACAGAAGTGACAGGTGAGCAAGTTACGGCGACACACCGCCTTCCGGAACACAAAGAGAAGTGATTTGATGATAAAGAAAGAAACATAATCGATGGATGAAAGAAGTTCTGGAAATGAGGAAGTGAGGGGCCAACGCCATCAACAGGGATGAGGGGTCATACATGATTATACACACCTGGAACGCTGTCCTTCATCGGAGTCGGCTGGGTGGAGAACAGATACTATATCTTCTCTTAAAATGTTGGTTACTGTTCTTTTTTTTTTTTTTAAACTGCTTAAATGTTGAAAAGGTGAGCAGAAAACGTTCCTCTTGTTAATTGGTCACACGTTATTCAAATAGGATGTGAATGCATTGGCCATTAATTGCTGTTTACTTGTTTGTTTGTATCCATACTCATTCATACATCATTTATACATCTGTGATACGCGAAGGGAGGATCCGGTTTCAACCTCGGTAAGAGTGTTAGCTTGTGCTTAGCTAGCAAAGACAAAGTTGTGTGAAAAATAATCATTTAGCCAAAGTCAGCCAGCTAAACTCTGTCTACATCAATTCAAGTACTTTCTAAAGCAGCGTCAATTTGCAATGCAATAAAAACAAAAAGAGCCAACAACAAACGCTACAGACACCCACAGAGACAAGACATTAGGCACCAATGCGGAGGTATCGTAAGATTAAACATACAATCTGTTAGATGGTTAACATATTTAGAATTAATCAATGATACAATTCTACACATTGAGTCCGATAGAGTGCTAAAATGCCAAGAGTTAATCAATAAATAATATAACGGGGTGCAGCTTTTTTTTCTTTTTGAGTTAGTTAGATTTGGTGTTTTGTTGGTTTTTATTGCTATTTTAACTGCTTTTTTTATACAAAAACATACATGTTTTTTTACTAGCACTTTGCCTTTCCATCCATCCATTTTCTACCGCTTGTCCCTTTCGGGGTCGCGAGGGGTGCTGGAGCCTATCTCAGCTACATTCGGGTGGAAGGCGGGGTAAACCCTGGACAAGTCACCACCTCATCACAGGGCCAACACAGATAGACAACATTCACACACTAGGGACCATTTAGTGTTGCCAATCAACCTATCCCCAGGTGCATGTCTTTGGAGGTGAGAGGAAGCCGGAGTACCCTGAGGGAACCCACGCAGTCACGGGGAGAACATGCAAACCTTACTTTTAAATGGCCATTTCATTAGTCATTTTAATAGTAACAGCTGAATGAGCAGCAAAGTTACACTATAATAAATATTTATCAACAAATTCATCATCTTTGTCATTCGTAAGCACATGCCTAAAATACCTTAAGCTGCACTTAAAAGTTGATGGAAAAACAAGAGCCATTAAATATGTGTACTCATGTATTATGGCCAAACATCTAAATTTTTGTTTCATCTGACATCACATGGACAAAGATAAGACCTTCTGGAGGAAAGTTCTGTGGTCAGATGAAACACAAATTGAGCTGTTTGGCCACAATACCCAGCAATATGTTTGGAGGAGAAAAAGTGAGGCCTTTAATCCCAGGAACACCATTCCTACCGTCAAGCATGGTGGTGGTAGTATTATGCCCTGGGCCTGTTTTGCTGCCAATGGAACTGGTGCTTTACAGAGAGTACATGAAAATTCTTCAGGACAACCTAAAATCATCAGCCCGGAGGTTGGGTCTTGGGCGCAGTTGGATGTTCCAACAGAACAATGACCCCAAACACGTCAAAAGTGGTAAACGAATGGCTAAATCAGGCTAGAATTAAGGTTTTAGAATGGCCTTCCCAAAGTCGTGACTTAAACGTGTGGACAATGCTGAAGAAACAAATCCATGTCAGAAAACCAACACATTTAGCTGAACTGCACCAATTTTGTCAAGAGTGGTCAAAAATTCAAGCAGAAGCTTGCCAGAAGCTTGTGGATGGCCACCAAAAGCGCCTTAAAGGCCTACTGAAACCCACTACTACCGGCCACGCAGTCTGATAGTTTATATATCAATGATGAAATCTTAACATTGCAACACATGCCAATACGGCCGGGTTAGATTAGTAAAGTGCAATTTTAAATTTCCCGCTGAAAACGTCTCGGTATGATGACGTTTGCACGTGATGTCACGGATTGTAGAGGACATTTTGGGACACCATTGTGGCCAGCTATTAAGTCGTCTGTTTTCATCGCAAAATTCCGCAGTATTCTGGACATGTGTGTTGGTGAATCTTTTGCAATTTGTTTAATGAACAATGAAGACAGTAAAGAAGAAAGCTGTAGGTGGGAAGCGGTGTATTAGCGGCCGGCTGAACTGGGGCAACAGAGACTCTTTCCAGGATGACTTTTAGTTGGATACGCGGTACTGTGAGTACTCAGCTGCGTCTTCCAAACATTTGATCGCTTGCCCGTACGTGCGTGCCGCTATGTGCATGTCACGTATGTAACTTTGGGGAAATATATGTGCTGTATGAACTTTGCGGAGGTGAACGGTACTTTGGGCTGTGGGATTGAGGGTGTTGTGCGGGTGTTTGATTTGTTTTGGCGGGTTATATGGACGGGAGGGGGGAAGTGTTTGTTATGCGGATTAATTTGTGGCATATTAAATATAAGCCTGGTTGTGTTGTGGCTAATAGAGTATATATATGTCTTGTGTTTATTTACTGTTTTAGTCATTCCCAGCTGAATATCAGGTCCAACCCGCCTCTCACAGATCTTCCCTATCTGAATCGCTTCCACTGCCCTCTAATTTAATGTTTTAGTCATTCCCAGCTGAATATCAGGTCCAACCCGCCTCTCACAGATCTTCCCTATCTGAATCGCTTGTGTTTGTTATGCGGATTAATTTGTGGCATATTAAATATAAGCCTGGTTGTGTTGTGGCTAATAGAGTATATATATGTCTTGTGTTTATTTACTGTTTTAGTCATTCCCAGCTGAATATCAGGTCCAACCCTCCTCTCACAGATCTTCCCTATCTGAATCGCTTCCACTGCCCTCTAATCCATACTTGCCAACCCTCCCGTTTTTAGCGGGAGACTCCCGGTATTCAGCGCCTCTCCCGATAAACTCCCGGCAGAAATTTTCTCCCGACAAACTCCCGGTATTCAGCCGAAGCTGGAGGCCACCCCCTCCAGCTCAATGCGGACCTGAGTGGGGACAGCCTGTTCTCACGTCCGCTTTCCCACAATATAAACAGCTTGCCTGCCCAATGACGTCATAACATCTACGGCTTTTAGAGAGTAGAGTGCACAACTGCGCACACAAGGAGACAAAGCAGAAGAACGAGGAAGTTACAGACATGGAGACGCCGTCGACGAGCAAGATGAAGAAATACGCTTGCAAGTTCCAAAACGAATGGAAACAAGAATTTCAGTTCATCCAGGACAGTTCGAAGGGGAAGGGGTATGTAATTATGTTGCCTGTACATTTTGAAAAACAGACTTCTTCATTGAACACGGTGGCCGAGTCATGAACGGAGGAGAAGTTAAACAGGACAATACTGCCATCTACTGGGTAGCCCCCGGAACACTGAAATTCAAGTATTTATTTTATTTATAAGTATAATAAAATAAATATATATATACATATATAGCTAGAATTCACTGAAAGTCAAGTATTTCATACACACACACACATATATATATATATATATATATATATATATATGAAATACTTGAGTTGGTGAATTCTAGCTGTAAATATACTCCCCTATTAACCACGCCCCCGCCCCACCCCACCTCCCGGTATCGGAGGTCTCAAGGTTGGCAAGTATGCTCTAATCCTTCACTCTCACTTTCCTCATCCACAAATCTTTCATCCTCGCTCAAATGAATGGGGTAATCGTCGCTTTTTCGGTCCGAATAGCTCTCGCTGCTGGTGGCCATGATTGTAAACAATGTGCAGATGTGAGCAGCTCCACAACCTGTGATGTGACGCTACTTCCGGTACAGGCAAGGCTTTTTTATCAGTGACCAAAAGTTGCAAACTTTATCGTCGACGTTCTCTACTAAATCCTTCCAGCAAAAATATGGCAATATCGCGAAATGATCAAGTATGACACATAGAATGGACCTGCTATCCCCGTTTAAATAAGAAAATCTCATTTCAGTAGGCCTTTATTGCAGTGAAACTTGCCAAGGGACATGTATCCAAATATTAACATTGCTGTATGTATACATACATACATACAGCAATGTTAATATAAATAATCTGCTGGGTCCAAAGTATACTTTGGACCCAGCAGATTTGGTCACATTTTCAGTAGACCCATAATAAATTCATAAAAGAACCAAACTTCATGAATGTTTTTTTATGACAAACTAGTATGTGCTCCAATCGCTCTATCACAAAAAAATAAGAGTTGTAGAAATGATTGGAAACTCAAGACAGCCATGACATTATGTTCTTTACAAGTGTATGTAAACTTTTGACCACGACTGTATATCGTCCCTGAATCGTATGGGCAACCACAATTCGATTTGAATCGTTATTAAAATGAATCGTTACACCCCTAGTTTTATTAAATGGACTACAGATTGATGGAGCAGGAAATGAAGGCCAGTAAGAATATATTTTGGCATCACTTGATGAAGATGGAAATAATTGACAGCAGAAGGAAGAAGAAGGTCGATATTGAACAGGAAGATAAAATAATAGCATGGACTTCCATGGATAACACAAAGATGGATGAAGAAGCCTCACCTTGCTCCAAGTCACGTTGGTCGTACCAAGGCTCCTCTTCCTCCGTGACAAACTCCTCCATCTTGCCACCACGAAGCATCAAGTTTCAACTACTTTGTCCTCCGGCGAGATGGTGTTTTAACAACAACAATAATAACAAAATATGAATGATAACAATAATTCACTCCCAAGCACCCCCGGAAGTGACAAGACACAAAACCCGTAGCGACGCTAAAACCACCCCGAGGGTGGGGGGAAAAAGGCCTTTGAGACTAATAAATTGGACTCAAACCATCAACCGTTGTGACGGCGAGCGTTTTGAGTTCAGTTAATAGACGAGAAGGACGTCGTGGTGTTGGAAAAGAAGATTGCCGTGTCGCTGCCATCAGCCTTTGATGAGCATCATGCGCGGTGCTGCTGGGGCGTTCAAAGAAGCTCGGAAAATGCCGAACGAGGGTCTACGGCTGGGAAACGCACTTTAAAATATAGGAATGCAAACATTTAAATGTTACCAGTAATGCAAAATCGTGAATTATGTGTTAATTTATTATGTGCATTTACTTAATGTACATTAAAAAGTAATGTACAGTAAAAATAAATACGGTAGCCATACCGAATATACATTTTCTTTAATTGTGCTTATATCACTGTGGTGCGTTCAATAAAACTCGAAATTAACCGAGTCATTCTATCCAATAGTCAAAGTATAGTCAAATCGGTCACGCCTTAAAAATACCATTACCATTAAATTCCTTGCGTCACGGTTGCTTACAAATCTGGGAACACGTCACACTTGGGTGCACAATAAAAAAACACAATACATCATTCTTATTCAGTATCCCCCATTACTAAATATGTGTAAATGATCAAAACAGGTAAAAATATAGCTGAAAAAAAACGCGGAGCCTGTGAAGGCAGCACGGCTGGAGGTGACGTCACCGTTAGCTGCTCAGCACTCCAAGTACCCAAGACACAAACACACAGGGGGGTGTTTAATTGTCCATCTGAGGACATTATTAGCACTAATTAATCGACACAAATCATGTTACATGCCTCGCTGTGCTTGCTTTGTTCCGTTTCTGTACATTCTTTATTGAAAAAAACAACATTGAGGTGCTCAGGGGTTGGGGGTGCTCTATGGCTTTCCTCCACAGGCCGGTCTGACAACATATTACTAAAGGAACTGCATTTATTTCTGCAAAAATTGTATCAAAATAATTTAAATTGCCTCTGTTTTTCAGTCAAAGACAAACAGCAGCAATACAAAAAAGAGAGCTATTGGAAAACGTAATACTATATCATTAAACGTTGCATTATTCACATTATTGTGTATTTCATCCACTTGTTTATTCCGGTATGAATGCAAACCTAAACTGATCACAGTCATTTGATGGGAAAGCAAAAAAAGACAGTTGACAGTTTTTTATGGCGTACTCACACGAGGCCAATTGCACCGTATTAATGATAACCAGCACCTTTTATATGAGGAATGAAATAAGACTCAAAATAGTACAAAAGTCAAATCGCTCACATGCGCTACATTTGTGTGCACTCCCGTCCCACGTAGTGACAGACTGCGCCACTTTCCACAATAGAAATCATCATTAGAATGACTTGAAATAAGACAAAAAATAATCCACAAAGGCAGAGGAAATGCAGTAATACAGCCAAATAGAAGTAATCATGCGGGTATTAGCGTCAATACTTAGTGTGGGCACCAGCCAGCAGAACCTTGTCGTTGCAAATATTTAAAAAACACAGCCTTCCGTTTGTTCCGTACATTCTTTTGTTTGTGCTACTAAAGGGTTTTCAGCCCGTTCTAAATTATATTTTCTGACCAGTGAGGTCACTCGCTGCACCTTGTGCAATCTCACAAAGCCTGAAAATGTTTAGCTACATTTGTGCTATTATTGTTTAAATGTCATTAACATAAAAAAATAACATTTGTGCTGCATAAAAAAACATTTGCGCTATTATTGTATTAATGTTGAAGTAAAAAAAAAACATTTGTGCTGCATAAAAAAACATTTGTGCTACATTTGTGCTCTCAAAAACATTTGTGCGGTTATGGTTTTATTGTTAACAAAACATTTGTGCTACATTTGTACAGTATAAAAACATTTGTGCTATTGTTTTAATGTCACTAATGTTGAAACAATGTTTGTGTTGCATTACAAAAACATTGCTTTCTGTATAAAAAAACATTTGTGCTACATTTGTGCTCTCAAAAACATTTGTGCGGTTATGGTTTTATTGTTAACAAAACATTTGTGCTACATTTGTACAGTATAAAAACATTTGTGCTATTGTTTTAATGTGACTAACGTTTAAAAAATATTTGTGTTGTATTAAAAAAACATTGCTTTCTGTATAAAAAAAACATTTGTGCTACATTTGTGCTCTCAAAAACATTTTAGCGCTATTTTTTTAATGGTAAAGTTAAAAAAATAATTGTGTTGTATATAAAACATTTGTGCTACATTTGTGCTCTCAAAACATTTGTGCAGTTTTCGTCTTAATGTTGAAATAAAACAGTTGTGCTATTGTTTTAATGTCAATAACATTGAAACATTTTTTGTGTTGTATTAAAAAACATTGCGTTCTGTATAAAAAAACATTTGTTCCCTCAAAAACATTTGCGCTATTGTTTTAATGGTAAAGTAAAAAAAAACATTTGTGTTGTATAAAAAACATTTGTGCTACATTTGTGCTCTCAAAAACATTTGAGCAGTTATGGTCTTAATGTTGAAATAAAACATTTGTGCTATTGTTTTAATGTCAAAAGCATTCACCATTTTTTTGTGTTGTATTAAAAAACATTGCGTTCTGTATAAAAAAAACAATTGTGCTACATTTGTGCTCTCAAAAACATTTGTGCAGTTATGGTCTTAATGATGAAATAAAAAAAACGTGTGCTATAATTGTGCTGTATAAAACCATTTGCGTTATTGTGGTTTTAACGTTAACATAAAAACATTGTGCTATTATGTTGTAATGTTAACAAAAACATTTGTGTTCTCAAAAACATTTGAGCGGTTATCGTTGTAATGTTAACATAAAACATTTGTGCCACATTAGTGCTCTCCAAAACATTTGTGCTATTATAGTTTTAATGTCAATAACATAAAAAAAATGTTTGTGTTCTATTAAAAAAACATTGTGTGCTGTATAAGAAACATTTGTGCTACATTTGTGCTCTCAAAAACATTTGTGCTCTCCAAAAAATGTGTGCGGTTATGGTTTTAATGTTGAAATAAAACATTTGTGCTATATTTGTGATGTATAAAAACATTTGCGCTATTACGGTTTTAACGTTAACATTAAACCATTTGTGGTATTAATATTTCAGTATCAATATGCACGTTACTGTGGGTGTGAGTAATAAAACGTTAATAACATTCAAACCATAATAGCACAAATGTTTTGTTTGACAGCACAAACCAAAAACATTGTGCTATTATGGTTTTAATGTTAACATTTTATTATTTACACACAGCCCCCCCACCTTTTCCTTAACGTTTGTGCTAATAAGATTTTAATGGTATTATTAACATTATATAAATATTCACATGCAGGCCCCTTACCTTGTCCAAATCAAAAACAATATCTGTGCTTTTATGGTTACAATGTTACTATATTTAATTATATTCACACATAGTAACGTGCAGATTGATACTGAAATATTGATATCACAAATATTTTTAGACAGCACAAATGTTCGGGACAAGTTTGGAGAGATTTGCACGTGTGAGAATAATAATATGTTGACATTGAAACCGTAATAGCACAAATGTTTTATGTTTTACATTGCAAACGAGCAAAACTGTAGCACAAAGGTTTTTCTTGACGGCACAAATGTTTGGGGCAAGAATTTGGTGAGATTTAAACAACGTGGAGGGATGCATGTGAATAATATTGAACGTTAGTAACATTAAAACCAGAATAGCACAAATTTTTGTTTTACAGCGCAAACAGGAACAACAGTAGCACAAATTGAGATTTGTCAGATTGTGAGAAATTTGGACAAGAAAGGGTATTGGGTTGATGTGAATAATAAAAAAATGGTAATAACATGAAAACCATAATATGTAGCACAACTGTTTTTTTACAGCACAAATGTAGCACAAACGTTTGGGACACATTTGGAGAGATTTGGACAAGGCGGGGGGCTGCATGTGAGTAATAATAAACGTTAGTAACATTAAAACCATAATAGCGCAAATGTTTTTTTGTTTTTTTCCAGCGCAAAAGAGCATAACTGTAGCACAAATGTTTTTCTTGACAACACATATGTGGGACAGGTTTAAAGGGATTTGGACAAGGTGGGTGGTGGGGAGATGCAGGTAAATATTATTGAACGTTAACAAGAAAACCCTAATAGCACAAATGTTTGTTTTAAAGCGCAAACGGGAACAACTGTAGCACAAGTGTAGCACAAATTGGGATTTGGGAGATTGGGCGAAATTTGGACAAGAAAGGGTGTTGGGTTGATGTGAATAATAAAAAAATGGTAACATGAAAACCCTAATACCTAGCACAAAGGTTTTTTTTACAGCACAACTGCAGCACAAATGTTTTTCTTGACAACACAGATGTTTTGGACAAGTTTAAAGGGATTTGGACAAGGTGGGTGGTGGGGAGATGCAGGTAAATATTATTGAACATTAACACGAAAACCCTAATAGCACAAATGTTTGTTTTAAAGCGCAAACGGGAACAACTGTAGCACAAATTTGGGATTTGTCAGATTGTGGGGAATTTGGACAAGAAAGGGTGTTGGGTTGATGTGAATAATCAAAAAATGGTAACATTAAAACCACAATACGTAGCACAAATGTTTTTTTTACAGCACAAATGTAGCACAAACGTTTGGGACAAATTTGGAAAATGTGGAGCACCCCACCTTGTCCAAATCTCTTCTCTCTGCATGTGAGGAATAATGAACGTTAGTAACATTAAAACCATAATAACACAAATGTTGTTTTTTTTCCCAGCGCAAAAGAGCACAACTGTGGCACAAATGTTTTTCTTGACTGCACAAATGTTTTGGGACAAGTCTAAAAATATTTGGACAAGGTGGGTGGTGGGAGGGTGCATGTGAATAATAATGAACGTTAACACGAAAACCCTAATAGCACAAATGTGTGTTTTTAAGGCACAAACGGGAACAACTGTAGCACAAATTGGGATTGTGTGATGTTTGGACAAGAAAGGGTGTTGGGTTGATGTGAATAATCAAAAAATGGTAATAACATGAAAACAGTGTTTTTTTTACAGCACAAATGTAGCACAAACGTTTGGGACACATTTGAAGAGATTTGGACAAGGTGGGGGGCTGCATGTGAATAATAACAAACTTTAATAACATCCATACATCCATTTTCTACCGCTTGTCCCTCTCGGGTAGCGGGGGGTGCTGGAGCCTATATGTAAACATTCAAACCATTACAAATGAAAAATAGTGTGTGCTACAAAAAAACAAAAATGTGTGCTATTATGGTTTTAATGTTAATGTTCATTATTATTCACCTGAAAGCCCCTCACCTTATCCAAATCCTTCCAAACATGTCCCAGACGTTGGTTTGGTTTTTTTGGGCAAACGAGAACAACTGTAGCACAAAGTATTTTTCTTGACAGCACAAATGTAGCACAAGTGTTTGGGACAAGTTCGGAGAGATTTGGACAAGGTGGGGTGTGGGGAGCTGCGTGTGAATAATTAAAACATGGTGAAAATATGAAAACCGTAATATCACAAATGTTTTTTTTACAGCACAAACGTGCACAACTGTAGCACAAATATTTTTCCTTGACTGCACAAATGTAGCACAAACATTTGGGACATATTTGGAGGGATTTAAATAAGGCGAGGGGCTTGCATTTGTATAATAATGAACAATAACATTAAAACCATAATAGCACAAATGGTTGGTAGTTTTCCAGTGCAAACAAGCACAACTGTAGCACAAACTATTTTTCTTGACAGCACAAATGTTTTTCCTGACTGTACAAATGTAGCACAAATATTTGGGACAAGTTTAAAGAGATTTGGACAGGTGGGTGGTGGGAGGATTGCATGTAAATAATAATAATCATTAATACAAAAACCCTGTTAGCAATATTGTTTGTTTTTTTCCAGCTCAAACGAGCACAACTATAGCACAAATGTAGCACAAATTGGGATTTGTGAGATTGTTAGAGATTTGGAGAAGGTGTGGGGTTAGTGTGAATAATTGAAAAATGGTAATAAGTTGAAAACCATAATACGTAGCACAAATGTTGTTGTCTTTTATAGCGCAAACAAGCACAAATGTAGCACAAATTGTGATTTGTGAGATTGTTAAGAGATTTGGACAAGAAAAGGTGCGGGGTTGATGTGAATAATCGAAAAATGGTAACATGAAAACCATAATACGTAGCACAAATGTTTTTTTTTACAGCGCAAACAAGCACAAGTGTAGCACAGACTTTTCTTGACAGCACAAATGTAGCACAAATGTTTGGGACAAGTTTAAAGAGACTTGGACAGGTGGGTGGTGGGGGGATTGCATGTAAATAATATTAAACATTAACACAAAAACCATATTAGCAAAAATGTTTGTTTTTTACAGCGTAAACGAGCACAACTGTAGCACAAATTGGCTTTTTTGAAAATGATATATGTTTGGACAAGAAAAGTTGTGGGGTTGGTGTGAATAATTGAAAAATGGTAATAACATGAAAACCATAATACGTAGCAGAATTTTTTTTTTTTTTACAGTGCAAACAACCACAACTGTAGCACAGACTATTTTTTGGGAAAATAGTTTGGGAACAATTATGGAGAAATTTGGACAAGGTGGCGTGTAAATAATTAAAACATGGTAAAAACATTAAAACCATAATATCACATGTTTTTTTTTTTACAGCACAAATGGTCACGACTGTAGCAAAAATGTTTCATTGACTTCACAAAATGTTTTCTGCAACTGCACAAATGTAGCACAAACATTTGGGACATGTTTGGAGGGATTTGGACAAGGTGAGGGGCTTGCATGTTGACATGAAACCATAATAGCAGATGTTTGTTTTTTTACAGTGCAAAAGAGTGCAACTGTAGCACTTTTTTTCTTGACAGCACAAATGTAGCACAAATTGGAATTTGTGATTTGTAAGACATTTTAACAAAAAAGAGGGTCGAGGGGCTGCATTGGAATAATAACAAAATGGTAGTAACATAAAAACCATAATAGCACAAATGTTTTTTACAGCACAAACAAGCACAACTGTAGCACAAATGTTTTCTTTGAAAGCACATACGTACTACAAACATTTGGTACATGTTTTGAGCGATTTAGACGAGGTGGGGGGCTGCTTGTGAATAATAATGAGTGTTAACATTAAAACCATAATAGCACAAATGTTTAGATTTTTCTTGACCGCACAAATGTAGCAAAATGGTTGGGGCAAGAAGTTTAATGAGATTTGGACAAGGTGTGTAGGGTTGGGGGGTTCTGGGTATGATTAATATTAAAACGTTAATAACATTAAAACTATAATTGCACAAATGTTTTGGTTTTTTTTCAGCGCAAACAAGCACAACTGTAGCACAAACTATTTTTCTTGACAGCACAAATGTAGCACAAATGTTTAGGACACGTTTGTAGAGATTTGGAAAAGATGGGGGGCTGCATGTGAATAATAATGAAATGTTAATAACATTAAACCGTAATACCACAAATTGTTTTTTTTACAGTGCAAACGAGCACAACTTTAGCCCAAACTACACAAATGTTTGGGACAAGTATGGAAGATTTGGGCAGGAAATGGGGGTGGGGGCTGTCGGGAATAATCAAATAATTGTAGTAATATGAAAACTATAATATCATAAATGTTTTTTACAGCACAAAGGTGCAAGACTGTCACACAAACATTTTTCTTGACAGCACAAACGTAGCACAAATGTTTGAGACAAGTTTAGAACGATTTAGACAAGGTGGAGGGTAGCTGCATGTGAATAAAGATGAACGTTAGCATGAAAACCATAACAGCACAAACGTTTTACTTGGGGGGGGGGAGGGGGGGTAGTAGGGGGTGCTGTGTGACATCACTAGTTAGAAAATATATTTTTAGACTTACTTAGAAACTTCACAAATGAAAATGACAATGGCACAAACAAATGTTGCACAAACGAACAGAAGTAGTATTTTAATATTGCAATGACAAGGGCCAGCTTCACACAGGTGTTAGGGGAGGGGCTAGGAGGATGTACCATCACGGTACAATGACTTGGTGTGAGCACGCTGCTATTGTGTGAAAGTGTCTAGGTGTGTGTGTGTGTCTGAGACACCTGAGCTTACAGCAACAAGACAAGCTTAGGCACTGACAAAGAAGAAGCCCTAAAATCTTCATGTCCTCTCCAGGTCATCGCCGACTGGTGGTGCTTTCACAGTAACCGGGTCGTTTCAGGTGCTTCCAGTCCGCCTCGCTCTCGCAGCGTTTGACGTTGCAGAAGAACTGCTTAATCAGCGCCTTGGCCTCTGCTTTGACTGCGGGCCAACGGACACAAGAGTGAGGAGTCAAACGTGAGCGCAAGTCGGGTGGTCCTCGTCTTACCTTGACCCTTGGCCAGGCTCCTCCCCTCTGCCAGCAGATGGGACAGATAGCGGGCGAAGGACTTGAACAGGTCCTAATAACAAAGAGCCGGAGCATGAGATGAATTCATGTTAAATTTCCCAACATGGCCACACAAACAGTGTAATTTTAAAAAACTTGTATTTTTCTATGTTAGCCTTTTGTCATTAAAAACACAATCAAACTTTTTGATTTGAGTTGTAAGTAGGCCTGTCAAAAAAAATTTAATTACTACCCAGATGTTATTAGTAATGCTGTCAAATAATAATTTTTTTAAAATCAGATTAATCATACTTTTGAATTTGGATTAATCGTAATTATTCATCAGCATCACTAGTGGTAGAAACTTGCTTGCATGACTTCAATTAATTAATTCCAATTAAAACAAAATGCAATTTAATTGTTAGAATATTATTATTTATTGAATCAAAAATATGAACATTCCCTGACTAACTGTATTTGCAAACAATCAATACTGCTAATAAATATACAACAATTCTTCTCAACAAAAGAAAATAACAAATCTAATTTAAAACATTTGTTTGCACGTGCAACACTTAAGACCTTTATCATATTAGTATGTGGAATTAAATTATAGAATGGATTAGGGAAAGAGTGGTGAGGACAGCGGAAAAGATCATCAGAACTCCTCTTCCTCCTATCCAGGAGATCGCAAAAAGCCGCTGCCTGACCAAGGCTCAGAATATCTGCAGAGACTCCTCCCAACGCCTCCAAGGACGGTTTTCACTGCTGGACTCTAGAAAGAGGTTCCGCAGCCTCCGTAACAGAACCTCCAGGTTCTGTAACAGCTTCTTCCCTCAGGCCATAAGACTCTTGAACGCATCATAATAATCCCCTCAATTCCCCCCAAAAAGGATTAACTCGCTG
The DNA here is from genome assembly GCF_033978785.1 of Entelurus aequoreus. Classification (NCBI taxonomy): domain Eukaryota; kingdom Metazoa; phylum Chordata; class Actinopteri; order Syngnathiformes; family Syngnathidae; genus Entelurus; species Entelurus aequoreus. Next base: position 33,723,583 of record NC_084736.1, on the reverse strand, counting down.
GAATATAAAGACAATATAGCATACATCCATAAACGTGGATGCATATGCAAAAGTGCAATATATTTATCTGTACAGTAATCTATTGATTTATATCTGCACCTTATTGCTCTTTTATCCTGTACTACCATGAGCTAATGCAACAAAATTCCGTTCTTATCTGTACTGTAAAGTTCAAATTTGAATGACAATAAAAAGGAAGTCTAAGTCTAAAAAGTCAAACAATGTACTATGAGGTTGATAAAACTCAAAAGTGTTTGTAAAGTATAAGGAAAATTATACTTATTGAAAATAGGATATTATTCATCGCAATAGGTGAATCATAACTGACTTAACTATTTTTTTAGGAGACATTGTACTACAAATTGAAAACAGGAAGTGAACATATGTGTAAGTAACTGCTACGAAGTGAAACGCGGGTAGGATTGAATAAGCTTTGCTTTTTCCGACTCCTTCTCGGACAAGTCGTGTAAAGAGAAATTAAAAATATGCGATGTATCATGTTGAAACCCCATACATGTTCGAAATAAACTTCAACAAACCAACCAACCAAGAATTGACAGAAGGTAAAGAAGCAAAATAAATTGTGACTGTGATTAATCTGCGCATATACATGAATAATGCAATATTTTTCATGATTAATCATATGAGTTAAATTGTTATTTTTGACAGCCCTCATTATTAGATTACAATAATTTTCTTTGTCACCTAATACACAAAGCTAACGTGGATGTTTTGTGCTTAGCATATATCGACATACACTGGTTCACTTTGAGCACTTTTCCTGTATGTTTAATGGATGTCCTGCTCTTGTTAATTAATCATGTAGAAACGCAGATTAATCGCATTACTTATCGCAAATGCTTCTTTAGCTTGGCCGCCGATGGTTACTTGAAAGGTTTTTAAAGGGCCAGTGATCAGGTAAATGCATACGTCAGTGCAAAGATAACATTTTGTGTGCAAGTACAAAACCCAAAACCAGTGAAGTTGGCATGTTGTGTAAATGGTAAATAAAAACAGAATACAATGATTTGCAAATCCTTTTCAACTTATATTCAATTAAATAGACTGCAAAGACAAGATATTTAATGTTCACACTGAAAAACTTATTTTTTTGTGTGCAAATAATCATTAACTTAGAATTTAATGGCAGCAACACGTTGCAAAAAAGTTGGCACAGGGGCATTTTTACCACTGTGTTACATGGCCTTTCCTTGTAACAACACTCAGTAAACGTTTGAGAACTGAGGAGACCAATTTTTTAAGCTTTTCAGGTGGAATTCTTTCCCATTCTTGCTTGATGTACAGCTTAAGTTGTTCAACAGTCCAGGGTCTCCGTTGTGGTATTTTAGGCTTCATAATGCGCCACACATTTTCAATGTAAGACAGGTCTGGACTACAGGCAGGCCAGTATAGTACCCGCACTCTTTTACTATGAAGCCATGCTGTTGTAACACGTGGCTTGGCATTGTCTTGCTGAAATAAGCAGGGGCGTCCATGATAACGTTGCTTGGACGGCAACATATGTTGCTCCAAAACCTGTATGTACCTTTCAGCATTATTGGTGCCTTCACAGATGTGTAAGTTACCCATGCCTTGGGCACTAATACACCCCCATACCATCACAGATGCTGGCTTTTCAACTTTGTGCCTAGAACAGTCCGGATGGTTCTTTTCCTCTTTGGTCCAGAGGACACAACGTCCACAGTTTCCAGAAATAATTTGAAATGTGGACTCGTCAGACCACAGAACATTTTTACACTTTGCATCAGTCAATCTTAGATGAGCTCGTGCTCAAAGCCGGCGGCATTGTTTGTGAATGACTTAGCATTTCATGGAAGTTGCTTTTATACCCAATCATTGCACCCACCTGTTCCCAATGAGCCTGCTCACCTGTGGGATGTTCCAAATAAGAGTTTGATGAGCATTCCGCAACGTTCTCAGTCTTTTTTGCCACTTGTGCCAGCTTTTTTAAAACATATTGCAGGCATCAAATTCCAAATAAGTTCCATCCATCCATCCATCCATTTTCTACCGCTTATTCCCTTCGGGGTCGCTGGAGCCTATCTCAGCTACAATCGGGCGGAAGGCGGGGTACACCCTGGACAAGTCGCCACACTATTCCACCTATACTATAACTCAAAATAATTCACTATAACTGAAATATTAACATCCAAATAAGTTAATATTTGCAAAAAATAACAAAGTTTGCCAGTTCGAACATAAAATATCTTCTACCAATTTAATATAGGTTGAAAAGGATTAGCAAATCATTGTATTTTTTTGGGTTGGTGCACTAATTGTAAGTGTATCTTGTGTTTTTTATGTTGATTTAATAAAAAAAAAAAATATAATAAAATGTTTTTTTTTAAAATTTCTTGTGGCCCGGTACCAATCGATTCACGGACCGGTACAGGGCCGGGGCCCGGTGGTTAGGGACCACTGATTTACACAACGTGCCAACTTCACTTGTTTTGGGTTTTGTAATGTACGATGAATAATTCGCGATTAATCTATGCAAAAGTGCGATTAATCTGATTTTTAACAATTCAATCATTTGACAGCACTACCCATTAGAAATGTTTGACATCAGATTACTGTTTGTAATCCTTATCTAAGAACAGAACAGGAAGTTATTTACTTATGAGCGCTGGTTTCATTTACTCCATTACATTTACTTAAGTAACTTGTCAGAGTAGTTTTAATGCAACATACTTTTTACTTTTACTCAAGTATTTTTATGAAGAAGAAACACAACTTTTACTTCATTACATTGACTTTTATTCAGATTACTATATTCATATATGTCTATTAATAACTGTTTGCAAAGACATATTAATTTGTCTAGTTAGTAAGACTTGTGTCACATGACTTTGTTTTACACCGTAAAAAGTGACATGACGTCATAACTCTTCAATGTTTACTTACAAAGTATGAAAAATAACATTTATATAATCAACTGTCAGTAGAAATATTGACATTTCAGCCAACATAAAATCCACTTCCAACTAGAGAAAAGTTGGAAATGTTTATTTATGTTTTAGCTAGCATATGCTAACATTAGCCCTGTTATAACGTCATAAGTGACTGTAAAATATGCATCTTTTGTAGTACACGCTGTAATAGTGTCATTATGTCTGTCTCACCGACACACACACCAACTACGCTTGTACTGCAAATAACATTTAAAAAAATCTAATAAATAAATCAAAAGTTACTCACCGGAACGTAGTACTTTTTTCACTGAATACTTACTCACACTCAATTATTTGAAATACTATTTTTTACTTGAGTCATATTATTCTAAAGTACAGGTGTCAAACTCAAGAACTGGGGTCTAGATGTGCCGGGGCCAATAGTCTTGAAAATAATGATGCAAAATATTATGCGTCAAGAAAGTATTTGAGATGTTATTTCCATTTTGACAAAAAAAAAATACATGTATTGCATGCAATTGCATATCTTTTAAACTTTAATATTATCTAATAAAGCAACAAATATAGTACTATCATGCATTTCAAACTTTTTGTTAGTTAAAATAAAAATAATAATAAATATCTGCTTGACTTATGATATCTAAGCAAGTTATCTATCAAAATGACACTACATTTTACAGTAAAAAACAGGCAATTCAGTTGCCAGAATTTTACTGTAAAAATATATATAGTATCGTTTTTCCACTTACAGTAATATGCTGTAAAAAACATTTTATGGTAAAATTGTGGCGACTGAGCTGCCTATTTTTTTTATTGCAAAAACTACATATTTTTTTTTAGTGCATGTAAAAAAGATATTAAGGCAATTATAACAATATCATGAAGGGAATCCCTTTATATTCATACTCGTGAATTATCCACGAGTACAAGCGGCTGCCATAACTGCGACGTGGCCCTCAATGAAAACAAGTTTTAGACACCCCTGGCTCTGAAGTAACGGTTCTCTTACTGGAGTACAATTTATGGCTACCCCCAGGCCATTAATAACATATATTTGAAAATATCTATGTTGATGTGGACATTATCTGAGAAGCAAAAGAGACGTGACTCCTCTCGCACCTTGTTAGCGAACTTCCCCTGAGTGTAAAACGGATCCAGGTAGCGGACCACCACGTCAGCAGCCTCCTTCAGCGTCACAGTCGTTATTGGACCCGCCTGCAGGACCCTCTGCTGCACGGTGGGGTCAAAGGTCACTCTCCGGCCGCTCCCCTTACTCTCCGCCGAGCGACCTCTTTTGGCTGGCGGAAGCTGCTCTTGTTGGGCTTCCAACACGCACGCCTGCGTGGGAAGTGGTGATGCTGGTTAGTCACCTAGCGACACACACATCTTTTTACACAGAGAGACGCACCTCTTGTGTTACGGATACACTGCGGCCTTCCTGAGTTGTGTCCACTCTGCAAGGTAAACAAAAACAGCTGGGATCAATGAGTAAAAAACAGATTGCAACTAAAGAACCAACATAACCCTAAAATCTGGATTCAATTCATATTTTGTGTATTGCAATACTTTCTGTTAAATAAGAATTTCAGCTCATTATTAGTGCTGTCTAACGATTACATTTTAAAATCTGATTAATCACGATTAATCGCATGCATAATTATATTTAACTTTAAAAATATATATATATCTTACACATAATGCAGATCATTTTATTTGTTTTGCTAACAGTTTTATTTAATGTACCGTCAGGGTGGATTTTGTAGTGAAATTTGCCCGAGAGCACATAAGTCGGAGTTTCCTCACTAGGGTTGGGCATCAGCATCGATTGGAACCGAAACTAACATTTCGATTCTCCTGGAATCGTTCAAATGTTTGTTCATTTCAATTTCTAGTCTCAATGACCGAATAGAAGAAATAGTCGCTGCCAATAAAGGAAAATTGTTGTCAAACAACAAAACAATAAATTGCAACCACCATCAAAGAAGAAACAGCCGTCGAACAACAAAAAATAAATTGCAACCACCAAAGAAGAAATACCCACCACCAATAAAAAACAAATAGCCGCCGCCAAAGTATAGTCACCAACAACAAAGAAGAAATAGCTGCCACCAACAAATAAGAAATAGCCACTGCCAACAAGGAAGAAATAGCTGCCATTATCAAAGAAAAAATTGCCTTCGCCAACCAAGAAGAAATAGCTGCCAAGCAAAGAAGAAATAGCCACCACAAACGAAGAAGAAAAAGCCGACTCCAACGAAGAAGAAAAAGCCGACTCCAACGAAGAAGAAAAAGCCGACCCCAACAAGGAAGAAATAGCCGCCATTATCAAAGAAAAAATAGCCTCCGCCAACCAAGAAGAAATAGCTGCCAAACAAAGAAGAAATAGCCACCACAAACGAAGAAGTCGTTGCTGAACAATGAAGAAGAAAAAGCTGACCCCAACGAAGAAATAGCCACCACCAACGAAGAAGAAAAAGCCGACCCAACGAAGAAGAAATAGCCACCACCAACGAAGAAGAAAAAGCCGACTTCAACGAAGAAGAAAAAGCCGACCCCAACGAAGAATAGCCACCACCAACGAAAAAGAAAAAGCCGACTTCAACGAAGAAGAAAAAGCCGACCCCAACGAAGAAGAAATAGCCACCACCAATGAAGAAAAAAAAGCCAACTCCAACGAAGAAGAAAAAGCCACCACCAACGAAGAAGAAAAAGCCGACCCCAACGAAGAAGAAAAAGCCACCACCAACGAAGAAGAAATAGCCACCACCAACGAAGAGGAAATAGCCACTACCAACAAAGAAGAAATAGCCGCCTCAAACGAAGAAGTAATAGCCACTACCAACCAAGAAGAAAACAACACCACCATCGAAGAAGAAGTAGCTGTTGCCCAAGAAAAAGACGCAGCAGGTCTCATGACTAACAGCCATGAACAATGTTTTAGTAGCACTCAAAAGTTTAGCTTAACTTAAAAAAAAAATTAAAAAAAATAAAAATTAAAAAAGATGGCACGACAAATATTATGAAACACATCTGGATTCAAAGTGCGGAAATTACAAATTATATTAAATCTGTGAGGTGCGACGCCTGCCTTGTTCCTTTAACCCTTTAGAATCAGGCAAGTAAAACGGGGGCGGGGGTTAAGCATATTCTATGTATTTTTGGCCTAAATTAGCCATACTAGATGTGGAAATATATAAAATCCAATTCCAAACTTTTCCTTACATACGTAGCAACACTGATTATATCTACTTAAAATAACAAAAAACGATAGAAATGAAGAGTGTGCATCTTTTACAACATCTTTGGGCACTGACTCAGTCCTCGCGCGAGAATTGTCACGGCTTACTTTTGCGATGTTTTGCACATTTCCCAGTCTGAGCTCGATAATAAAATGTTTTGCTTGTTTGTTTTTTTTTAACCATCCCTGGATGAATTTGTGCTGACCATAAAATGATTTAACCTGTCGAAACATGACTTACTCTGTGGTGGACAGCAGATTGTTCAGTTCAGTGTCTTGAAGCATCTCTTCTTCGTCTTCACTATTTATCACAATGATGTCTTCTTGAACGACTGGCTCCACAGCGCCACCTACAGCCTCCAAGATGCTAGGCGACTCCTGCCCTTGGTTCATGTTTTCCTCTGGACTCATATCATCCGTAGGGGAGGAAAGCACCTCCGTCGTCGTCTGTGTCCTAAAATATTGCGAGATGATGCGAGAACCTTTTGCAGCTTCTGCCAGCTTCTGCTGCTTCTTGCTCACAGCTCGGCCTCCCTTAACGGGGCTACTCGAGGAGGACAAGGAGGTGGCGGCTACAGCTTGCATCGATGATGTCATAGGCACAGGGTTATCTTTCCATTTTCCTTTTAGCTCCTCTTTAACGCCACCTGTGGTGCTACAAGGCGCTCCCTTATCAGACGTACTGTCCTCCATGGAGGGCTTCAGCAGATCCTTGGCAGCCAGGTGGGAGTGCGACGAGCCCCTGTGGCCTGCTCCCATTCTCTTACGCTTCATCTGCGGGAATAATGAGTAAGATATTGTTGATATTGCTAGTGCTGGTTTTGATTGGATAAGTTTTGTTGCTCTCTATCTGGCAACCAATGTTAAAGTGCACCTCTAATTCTGACAACATTGGCACTTTTTTCATAGATCTGGACCTAAAATGTATGTCTACAGGTAAAATTCCTCTCAAAACAGGAACAGTAGTGATTTTAGGTTTGTTTTCTAACAAGTTTCAGCACATTTTAGAACGGCCACTTTTCGCTCCAAAATGCCTGCATCATTACCACGATTCCAGGGTTTCTCCCAGACTGGAAATATACCTGTGGTGGTGAGGGCGTGTTCAATATGACGCCATCATATAGTTTGAACAATCTGCTATGACGCATATATTTTCTTTAATAAGGCTAAAAAAATGTTTACATGCATTTGAAAACAAATCTGAGTTATTATTATTTTGGTATTAACCAGGGGTGTAACGGTATTGTTAATCATTACAATAATGCCGTGATGACGTGTGATGCTAACAAATGTAAACTTGGTCAGTGTAGTTTTTTTTTCTGGCACTTTTGAATTGGCAGCACAGTGGCACAGGGGTTAGTGCATGTGCCTCACAATACGAAGGTCCTGAGTAGTCCCGAGTTCAATCCCGGGCTCGGGGTCTTTCTGTGTGGAGTTTGCATGCTCTCCCCGTGATTGCGTGGGTTCCCTCCGGGTACTCCGGCTTTCTCCCACCTCCAAAGACATGCACCTGGGGATAGGTTGATTGGCAACACTAAATGGTCCCTAGTGTGTGAATGTGAGTGTGAATGTTGTCTGCCTATCTGTGTTGGCCCTGCGATGAGGTGGCGACTTGTCCAGGGTGTACCCCGCCTTCCGCCCAAATGCAGCTGAGATAGGCTCCAGCACCCCCCGCGACCCCAAAAGGGACAAGCGGTAGAAAATGGATGGATGGATGGAAAAGTAAACTACATCTCCTAGAATTCACTTTGCAGCGTGAGTGGGGGGTCGTAAAAGGGGAGAAAAATTATTGTTTTTTTGGACATTTGCTGAAATTTTCAACAAAGTCAGTCGATAACTTTTTGAGTTGTGTTGCTAACAGAGAGACCCTGGTGAAAACACAACCTCTTTGGCCTGTGTACGGCAAGGCAAAGCACGTACATATACAGTCGCGATCAAAAGTTTACATACAATTGTAAAGAACATATTGTCATGGCTGTCTTGAGTTTCCAATAATTTCTACAACTCTTATTTTTTTGTGATGGAGTGATTGGAGCACATACTTGTTGGTCACAAAAAACATTCATGAAGTTTGGTTCTTTTATGAATTTATTATGGGCCTACTTAAAGTGTGACCAAATCTGCTGGGTCAAAAGTATACATACAGCAATGTTAATATTTGGTTACATGTCCCTTGGCAAGTTTCACTGCAATAAGGCACTTTTGGTAGCCATCCACAAGCTTCTGGTTGAATTTTTGACCACTCCTCTTGACAAAATTGGTGCAGTTCAGCTACATTTGTTGGTTTTCTGACATGGACTTGTTTCTTTAGCATTGTCCACACGTTTAAGTCGGGACTTTGGGAAGCCATTCTAAAACCTTAATTTTAGCCTGATTTAGCCATTCCTTTACCACTTTTGACGTGTGTATGGGGTCATTGTCCTGTTGGAACAACCAACTGTGCCCAAGACCCAACCTCCGGGCTGATGATTTTAGGTTGTCCTAAAGAATTTGGAGGTAATCCTCCTTTTTCATTGTCCGATTTACTCTCTGTAAAGCACCAGTTCCATTGGCAGCAAAACAGACCCAGAGCATAATACTACCACCACCATGCTTGACGGTAGGAATTGGTGTTCCTGGGATTAAAGGCCTCACCTTTGCTCCTCCAAACATATTGCTGGGTATTGTGGCCAAACAGCTCAATTTTTGTTTCATCTGACATGAACAAAGATAAGACCTTCTGGAGGAAAGTTCTGTGGTCATGTATTTTGGTCATTTTCCTTCCTCCCTCCCGAAAAGCGGGCCACTTCACCCCAAACTCCTCCTCTCGTTTTACATTCCCAAAGCAGATATAAAGGCGTGGAAGTTTTCTTTTGTCTCTCTCTCTTCCTTCTTTATTAGCAGTGTAGACTTGCTTCTCTGTAAACTGATGTTATTTGAGACCTCAAATAAATACTTAGCTTTCTCTGAACAATTCCAAAACACATTTTGTCAGGAAAAGATTATTTTACATTTAATTTTGCTCATATTGTTAGCAATATCCGTTTTGAGGTAATCATGGAACACGGCGACAAAAACATGCAATTAAGCAACCAAAATGATACTTTTATATGTCTTTATCTACACCGTCTGTGCGGGGAAATGGGCTCCAGTTCTGTAGATGAGGGGGCGATATATTGGGTCTGGCATTGAAAAGGGGGCGTTCCAACTACAGTTAGTTATCTACCCATTACTCATAAAACTAGGGAAATTATGGCCTGATTCATTTTAATCTGGCTGCTATGAGTCTTTTAAACTTTTACTAACTCTTTACTATCAAATTGGGACACCAACGTTTTACTACAAAATGAGCAGTTTTCATTACGCTGACTTACCGAGTAGACCTCGGATGCAGATTTAAACCCATGCAGCTCCTCGGATAAGGACGAAGAGGAGGACGCCTCCTCTTCATGTTTCCGCATGGCTTCGCCTCCACTGCAGCTCTTCACCTGCTCTGTCACAGCAGGCGCTTTCTTCATCTCGGACACCTTGAGGGGCAAAAAAAATTAGTTGAGTCCCTTATCAACCTGATTTTAAACAGTACAACACAAGGGCAGAACCTTTTTTAATATGGCTGCTTTGTACAAGTTGGAAGACTTGCTGCTCTTGAACACCTCATGTTCAATATCCACAGCTGAGGTGAGAAGACAGCTGGGAAGAGAAGCAGAATAATTCAGGGTTAGACTGTCAAATAATACTCGATTGAAAGAAAAATCAGGAAACAAATGGAGATCTTTGTGTGTATGTGTATATTTACCTGAACGCGTCGTCTGCCCTCTGGTGGCCATATAATACCTCCTGCAGGAGGGATAGGCAGTGCTCTCTGGTCTGAAATACAAAGTCCTTTGTCACATTGCAAGTGTAGAGCAAATATTCATTTGCTCTGGAGGTAAAATAGGGATTAAATAGGCGTGGGTTGTTAGACAGTGATCTGGTCAGTGCACACGTCAGCACAAGGATGAGGGAGGAGAAATGTAACTCCCAAATGCACCAAGACGGTACTTTGGATAAACATTTTTATGGAAAATTAAATGTGCTTTCAAGTAGAGTAAAACATAAAAAAAATTTCCTGCATGACATTAGAATTGCACTGTGTGAAAGTTATGTTTTTTTTTAGGTTTGTATAGTGTGAATGTGAGTGTGAATGTTGTATGTCTATCTGTGTTGGCCCTGCGATGAGATGGCGACTTGTCCAGGGTGTACCCCGCCTTCTGCCCCAATGCAGCTGAGATAGGCTCCAGCACCCCCGCGACTTGTAATGGGACAAGCGGTAGAAAATGGATGGATGGATAATAAAATTTACAAACTTTTAGATGCAGCCATATATGCCTTATGTGCAAACCATGTCTCTGTGTACGAACACTTTATTCAATCACTTTGTGTCTTCCCAGGGCACAGTATTTTTGGAAAGGCGCAGCCCTCCACATCATTTACTGTGCCGTACACCACTAGTCACTACTCAGTGCTCAGCATGTGTGTCTTTTCTGTATTTTTTCATCAGTTGACAAGTTTTTTCGATATTGACAATATGACTAAACACGCTAACTCAAAAGAAAACAGACCAGCATGGAAAGAAGGAGGGAATCACTGTGGAGTCATTTACTTCTGTTACCTTCTATTTAGTTTGTTTTACCTTCTATTTAGTTATTTCATCTGTTATGTACCTTATTCGATCTTTTATATGCTTATTTTACCTTCTGTATTCCTTCGTTTACCTTTTGCTTACTTTCTACTTACCTTCTTTTACCTTTTATTTACCTTCTTTAACTTTAAAAAAAAAATTTAATCTTCTTTTAAGTTTTACTTACCTAGTTTACCTACGTTTATCTTCAATTTACCTTCTTTTATCATCTTTTACCGACTATTCAACTTGTTTTAACTTCTTTTATGCGGTACGGTTTTTATGAATTTTTATTAATTACACTCAAACAATTGATTGAGGCAACAGAATTGCCATTTCCCCCTCTGTTTGCCTCTTTCTCGTCAGCTCCTCCAATGGATTTTACTTTTTTAAATGTTTTTTTATTGTAGCAACATGGTCGTTAAAGTAACCTGCTCAGTGGCTAGAGTGTCCGCCCTGAGACTGGAAGGTCGTGAGTTCAAACCCCGGCCGAGTCATACCAAAGACTATAAAAATGGGACCCATTGCCTCCCTACTTGGCACTCAGCATCAAGGGTAGGAATTGGGGGTTAAATCACCAAAAATGATTCTCGAGCGTGGCCATTGGTGCTGCTCACTGCTCCCCTCACCTCCCAGGGGGTGAACATGAGGATGGGTCAAATGCAGAGGATAATTTCACCACACCTAGTGTGTGTGTGTGACTATCGTTGGGACTTTAACTTGAACTTTTAAAGGACTATTGTGATTTCTGATTGTTCGCGAGGGCACCAAAGGGACTTCTGTGTGTGTGCGCGTGTTGGCAGAGCAGCACATACAGGACAGTTCAGCTGGTCGTTGTTGTTGTCTAGGCTTGTTATTAAATAGAAAGTTGATCCATCACCTCCTTGCTATGTTTGTGTGATACGCAGTACTGTATAGCACTTTATATTGTGTACAAACCTTAACTAAAATATGGAATTTTGTCGAGGCTGGAACCAATTATTCCTATTTAATTTGTTTCTTATGGAGAAACTTGCTTCACTATGTGAACTCTTCGATTTACAAACACTGTTCAAAAATCAATTAAGTTCGTAAATCTTCAGTGTATCTTCACCACAGTGCACTTAAAGCAATGTTTACAATTTACTCCGACCTGCACCGTCTGTTTCCAGCACTCTCCTGACACGTGAGTCACAGAATTCCAAGGGAGGTGCTAATGAATGCCGCCGCCATAAGGAATGTGTTTGTGGCGTTCAAACTCCAGCACTGTACCTTCACGGTGAGCCTGGGGATCCTCTGACAGCTCGCCTCTCTGAGTGGGCAGTTGGCGTCTACACAGCAAGATGAGGCCAACAGCGCGGATGAGACCCCGCTAATCATAAAAATAATTGCAGTATATGAATTTCACCTGGAGGAATGAAGTTGTCCGTCTGGGTGGCAAGTCCCTGCAGAAGGACACAAAGACACGAAAATAAATATGTCTGAATCACAGAGGCATTCCCGTTCATGAGTTACTGCTCCATGTGCCCATCATTCTGTGACAATAACAGGGGTTTTCAACCTTTTTGACCCCGGGGCTCAATTTTTCCACTAAAGATGGGCCCAGGACCCACTCAAATATTATCACTCTTGATTTTAATGGTATTCAATAATTATATCCAACCTACTTACAGTTTACAACCTTGTAAAATGATACGAAAGCATGTGTTAATCACAAAGATTATTATGTATTGAACACATAAACCTTAGACTTAGGTCAGGCTGATTAGAACGATAAGTCCGAACCAAACAGACTGCATATGAAGGGACTACTGAGGAAAAATACATGTTAATACAAATATTTTGTTTTAAAATAAACTCCATTAACATTGAATTAGTTTCTTAAATAAATTGTCAATAAAATTCAACTGTAAATTAAAATACAGCTTCACCACTTTAGTCATAATTCTTGCACTTAAAAATGTCTCCATGACACTTCATTATTCTTTCTCCTACCTTTTATTTATCATCTATTATTTTACCTTCTATTTACATTCCTTATACCTTATTTGACCTTTTATTTAACTTATTTTATCTTCATTATATCTTTTACATGTTTTTTACTCTTCTTTTACCATCCATTTACCATCTATGGTACTTATTTTACTTTGTATTTACCTTATATTTAACTTATTGTCTCTATACTATTTACATTCTGTATTATTTATTTTACCTTTTATTTACCTTCTATTTAATTTGTTTTATATTCTATCTACCTTTTTTTACTTTCTATTTACCCTATATGTACCTTATTTTACCTTTTTATTGACTCTCTTCTACTTTTTATTTAATTATTTGACCTTATTTTACCTTCTGTTACCTGTTATTTAATTATTCTGCCTTTTATGTACCTTATTTTACCTTTCTAATTACCTTAATTTAAATTCTATTTACTTTCCTTTGCTTTCTGTTTACCTTATTTTACCTTTTAATTATCTTTTTATTTTTTTAATCTTCTTTTACCTTTTATCTACTTATTTTACCTTTATTTGCCTTCAATTGAACTTTTACCTCCTTTTACCTTCTATTCAACTTTTTTTTTTACCTTCTTTTATGCGGTCCGGATTTTATTAGTTGCACTTATTGACCGATTAATCAAAGCAACAGAATGTAAAACAAAGCTTTTTTCGAATTAATGAAGCAAATTATTGATTTATTATATTAATCATTGCAGCCTTAAATAAATATATTCCATAATCATTATTACAAAATGACGCATATCCAATACCAAATGGGTTACAGTTAAAAAGGGCTGTTTGCAACTAGCCCAAAGTAAAACTGTTTTAAACTCAAAAAATAGAACAAGACCACCGGCTAGTTTAAGTTACCATAAGTGGTTTAACTGAACTTTTTTTAAGTCTATTTTTTCACAATTATTAATTATATCAAATGAAAATTGCTCGTCGCACTGAGAAATGTGTCTGGCGTTCAAGCTGTTGTCTCTTACACACGTAGACAGGGAGCGTGCACATACATAAACAGTCCAAGAGAAGAAACAACGAACAAACTGCAGCCTTGTTGTTGTATTGATAGAATGTACAATCAATGATAGTTAATGTTAAAAGCTAAACTGCTATCGTTTGCTAACAACACAAAAAGCTAAAGAATGTAAACATGCTACATACAGGTAAGGCTGAAACGATGCGTCGACGTAGTCGACGTCATCGGTTACGTAAATACGTCGACGCCGTTTTTGTGCGTCGACGCGTCGCATATTTACGTCACACTACCGTCATGGCGAAGCGCAAAGCAGACGATGCGAGCGGTGCGAGCGAGGGGGGAAAAGCATGCCAAAAGTGGTCAAAAGTGTGGAAGTATTTCAATAAACGGCCTAATAATGTTGTTGTATGCACACTGTGTCGAGCGGAAATGGCCTATTATAGCAGCACAACGGCTATGAACGAACATTTGAAAAGAAAACCATCAACCATCAACTAGTCAATCGTCCGCGCGAGCATACGTTGTCATCATTACACAAAAACATGAATGTGTCATTTGTATCTGCTAGGGGTGTAACGGTACGTGTTTTGTATTGAACCGTTTCGGTACGGGGCTTTCGGTTCGGTACGGGGGTGTACCGAACGAGTTTCTAAGCTAAAGCTAACTTTAGCTGCTAAAGTCTTAACAAGCTGCTTCGCTCCTCTGCCTCTGTCTCAGCACGCAGCATTGTCCCACCCACACAACCATCTGATTGGTACACACAAAGCATTGTCCCACCCACACAACCATCTGATTGGTACACACGAAGCATTATCAGCCAATCAGCAGTGTGTATTCAGAGCGCATGTAGTCAGCGCTTCAGCGTGGAGCAGATAGGTGTTTAGCAGGTGAGCATCAGGCAGCGGACTCTCCCCAAATGATAATAAACACCTCCCAGTCAACTACTAGTAACATCACTATGAGCCCGTTGACCTTCTAGAAATATAAACAGCAGCTCAGCTCACTCGCAGTCCTGGCTTGAGGTGAAGGCTAATTACCTCTCAGTTCCAGCCACATCGACCCCTTTTGAGCGCCTATTTTCAGCTGCTGGGAATATTGTAAACAAGAAAAGAAGCAGAGCATGTACACATGCTAACCTTTCTTCATTACAACTGTTAGTCACTCACTGGAATGAGTAGAATTGGTTATTGTGTACTGTGTTGGACTGGATGTTTATTTTGCACATTTTAAAAGCAATACTTAATGTTTACAGTGCTCCAGAATATTTAGATTGGCACTTTTTTGTATTGGATGTTTATCTTTATTTTTGCACATTTTAGCAAATAAGCAATACTTTCACTTTTGTTGAAATGTTTACACTGTTGTTACAGAATATTTCGTTTTGCACTTTTTTGTATTGGATGTTTATCTTTATTTTTGCACATTTTAAAGCAAAATAAGCAATACTTTTACGTTTGAAATGCTTATACTATTGCAGAATATTAAGATTTGCACTGGATGTTGACTTTTATATTTGCACATTAAAAAGCAAATAAGCTACTTTTAATTTTGTTAAATGTTAAAAGTTTTAAATGTTTACATTGTTACAGAATATTTAGTCATGTTGTTGTCAATGTTGACTGAGTGGCCATACTTCTTTTTTTTTGTAAATAAAAGCCATGCCTTTTGAAAAAAGGGGCCTACATTTATTTTTTCATCTTCATTTTGAATAAAAAAATAATCGGTAAAAGGAAAAATAATCTATAGATTAATCGAAAAAAAAAACCTATAGATTAACAGATTAATCGAAAAAAAAACAAAAAACCTATAGATTAATCGATAGAAAAATAATCGTTAGCTGCAGCCTTACATACAGGGGTAGTTTACGTCATCACGTATTAACAGCTGTAAGAGGGCGGGTTATAACGCTTAAAATTACTGAAAAGTTAGCGCTCTCAACTAGAGCTGTCCAATAATGGCTTTTTTGCAGATATCCGATATTCCGATATTGTCCAACTCTTAATTACCGATACCGATATATACAGTCGTGGCATTAACACATTATTATGCCTAATTTTGTTGTGATGCCCAGCTGTATGCATTAAACAATGTAACAAGGTTTTCCAAAATAAATCAACTCAAGTTATGGAAAAAAAATGCCAACATGGCAATGCCATATTTATTATTTTTGAAGTCACAAAGTGCATTATTTTTTTTAACATGCCTCAAAACAGCATCTTAGAATTATGGAAATGCTCTCCCTGAGAGAGTATAAGGAGGTTGAGGTGGGCGGGGTTGAGGTGGGAGTAGCGGGGGGTGTATATTGTAGCGTCCCGGAAGTGTTAGTGCTGCAAGGGGTTCTAGGTATTTGTTCTGTTGTGTTTATGTTGTGTTACGGTGCGGATGTTCTCCCGAAATGCGTTTGTCATTCTTGTTTGGTGTGGGTTCGTTCACAGTGTAGCGCATATTTGTAACAGTGTTAAAGTTGTTTATACAGCCACCCTCAGTGTGACCTGTATGGCTGTTGACCAAGTATTCACTTGTGTGTGTGAAAAGCCGTAGCTATTATATGATTGGGCCTGCAAGCAAAAGCAGTGCCTTTAAGGTTTATTGGCGCTCTGTACTTCTCCCTACGTCCGTGTACACAGCTGCGTTTTAAAAAGTCGTAAATTTTACTTTTTGAAACTGATACCGATAATTTCCGATATTACATTTTAAAGCATTTATCGGCCGATAATATCGGCAGTCTGATATTATCGGACATCTCTATTCTCAACGCATCCATTTAAAGGTCGCAAACAGCCTCTTTAACTAACACATACATAAGTATCATCCATCCATCTTTTTCCGCTTATTCGAGGTCTTACAAGAATGATTGCATGATTCATCTCTGACCTACACAATGAAGTAAAAGGAAACTAGACATGTTTATAATCATATTTAAGTGACTAATACTGCACATTCTGGCTACTTTATTATACATTTGTTGGCACTCTTTTGTAAAAAATAAATTAAATAAAAATAAAAAAAAAAAAAGGCCAAATGACGGTGCTGGTTTGAACGTTTGATGAAAAAATTATTGATGAACCAAATACATAACTATTGTGGGCTTTCTGATTATGGAGTGTGCCATCTACTGTGTGTCCTGGTTATCACTTTGGGAAGACTGGCATGTGTGTAGAACGCTGGATCCAAAGATGGATTGATACATGCAAGAGGGAACTGGTTTACAGTAACATCATCTTGATATGTTGATCTCATCTTTAAAAAAGATCCAAAACCCTGAATATGGTTTTATATTAAAAACAAAAACATTTTTTTCAACCAATTTAAATCAATAATTCGTTTTTTATTAAAGATTAAAAGATTAAAGTACCAATGATTGTCACACACACACTAGATGTGGTGAAATTTGTCCTCTGCATTTGTCCCATCCCCTTGGGGAGCAGTGGGCAGCAGCGGCGCCGCGCCCGGGAATCATTTTGGTGATTTAACCCCCAACTCCAACCCTTTGTTGCTGAGTGCCAAGCAGGGATTGCATATAAACATACCAAGTGTGTGTATGTGGGGCGGTGACGTTTACGGTTGGATAGTGGCCCTTAGGAGTCTAAATTCTTGCGGAAAGCTTTGACTGACTATTATCTGTGCTGTGAACCTTTGTGGCCCAGGGTTGATTGAAGCTAAACAGCTAGCATAAAATGCTGTTAGCATATTATAATAGCAACAGTTCGCATACTCGCAAGCTGGAGACCAGTCTCCATATCCATTCATTTTAGGTTAAAATGATCCGAATGAGCTAAAATGCTAGCATAAAACATTAGCATGATAACATTAGCATGCTAACGTTTTATGCTAATACTATCATGACAAGATAGGAAAGGTTAGCGTACTTCTAAGATGGCGCCAAGTATTAAAAAAATCCATGATTTTTAGATTCAAATGAATAAGATTAGCTAAAACACTAGCATAAAATGTACCATGCGAACATAGGAAAAGTAAGCATACTTTTAAAATAGCACCAAAAATCTAAATCAATGATTTTTAGGTTTAAACAAATAAAATTTGATTAACCTTGCTTGCTAACATAAGTGAAGTTAACATAGTTTTAAGACGGCGGAACATTTTCTGAAAGCCATAATTGTTAGGTTTAAACAAATAAAAATAGCTAAAATGCTAGCATAAAACGTTTGCATGCTATCATAGGATAAGTTAGCATACTTCTAAGATGGTGTCAAGAATCAAAAGCCATGCTTTTTAGGTTCAACTAAAAGAAAAATAACTGAAAAGTTATCATAAAATTTTAGCATGTTAACATGGTAAAAGTTAGCACACTTACAAGATGGCGGCAAGTATTAAAATCCATGGTTTTTAGGTTAAAATGAATTCACTGCTTTGCAGCATGTGAATGGGTCCATGATAATAAGTAATATTAAAAACCAAAATTAGGCCAAAAACAAAATCTTGTTTAGGGCCAGAAAAAGTCCAGAGCCATGGATCACAATCTACCTTCCTGAGCATCATCTGCTTCTTGAAGAGGTCGGAGAACTCCTGTTTCCTCTTGGCATCGTCTTCAACATTGTCTTCCCCTTCGTCAAACCTACGAGATGCAATGTCACACTTCAGTCCATTCAATTGTTGCATATTTCCCGTACATAAAGCTCGCTAGCTTGCCTCTCAAAGCCATATCCCTTTTTTCCTCCTTCATAAAAGTCCTGGTTGAAACCAAAGGGGCCATGGGACTCTTTGCTGTGAGCTGTGATCCCAGTGTTGAGGCTGGACACCCTCTCCAGCTGGGCCCGCACAACTTTGGGGTTGGAACAGCAGTCGCAAGCGCCTGAACAGTTGGGTGGCTTGTCCCCGAAAAACTTGGAAATGGAGGCATGGCGGCAACTGATAGGGCGACAGAGAGCATACTGGCAGGTTGTAGCAAGGTCTGTCTGACAATAACATGTGTGAACACAGGTGCAGTATTGATCTGTTAGCTGTTGTGTAACTTTTGTACACAACTACAATCACTACAGGACAGAAACATGTACAAAACACACACAAAAATGGATAGCCTTCTTTGATGTGTAAGGCGTAAATGACTGTCCACTATGTGTAAGAGCTTTTGTTTTTAATCCACTCTCTATACTATACCAGTGTTTCTTAACCATAGAGCGCCCCCTAGGGGGTGTCCAAAAAATATCTGTTTCTCAGCTGCATAAAGTTATAATACACTTTTCCAACATTTGTGGCACTAATGACAATATCAAACAAACAGAAAAAGTCTGGAGCTAAAGTCATAGAGACGTTTCTTGAGCGCAAAAATAACGACTTAAGTGGTGAAGCTGTATTTTAATATGTACTTTAATTTTATTGACAGTTTAGTTAAGAAACGTTCATTTTAAATTTAGTACATTTTAGCACAACATAATTGTATGTTGTGCCCAAAGACATGCACCTGGGGATAGGTTGATTGGTAACACTAAATGGTCCATAGTGTGTGAATGCGAGTGTGAATGTTGTCTGTCTATCTGTGTTGGCCCTGTGATGAGGTGGCGACTTGACCAGGGTGTACCCCGCCCGAATTCAGCTGAGATAGGCTCCAGCAAACCACGCGACCCCGAAAGAGACAAGCGGTAGAAAATGGATGGATGGATGGATAATTGTACTGTGAGTCCCTATTTATGTGTATATATATATACACACACACACACACACACACACACACACACACACACACACACACACACACACACACACACACACACACACACACACACACACACACACATATATATATATATATATATGTATATATATATATATATATATATATATATATATATATATATATATATATATATATATATATATATATATACATACACACACACATATACACACACAACTGTTTTTTAAAAATTAATTATTAATATAAACTTGTCAGCTTTTTGTCATTTCATGATGCCTTTATCTCTATTTTCACATTTTGATAGTAAGAATTATTTGTTTTAATTATTTATTAATTTTTTTAAGTTATGTACATTTATATAGAGTTTGAGCAGAAATATGTCAAATAGGAATTAACTATACACAATAACACATTAACAAAATGCCGTGTCACATGAATGTTTTTTGAAGTAATACCTTTGTGACATGAAAAAACACAAGTAATGTAAAAAAAACAACCTTGTGTTTACTTTTTGATATTGAAATAAAACACAAAGCAGTTTGGCTACTGAAGATGAAGTCTAATAAACATTGTTCTTCTCTTGGTTCAGTACAACAGTTTGGCCAACAAAAATAAAGAGTGACACCTCTCACATCTAACACATAATCTTTACAGCCTGCGTTCAGTTCGATGAGATGACAAAACATTTTAGCTAGAATTGATGTTATTTGAACACTGATACAGTTTGCAGTTAAATAGAGGGGTGAACATCCCAGTCAACAAAGTAAAGACTTTATAAACAAGTTGTGACAACGTTCACGACACATCGCCTGCTGCAAAACATCAAATAGTTTTCTCCTTCGCTGTATAATTTTAGTGTGGGGACAAGTGCGTCTGTCTCCAATATTGTCCACACCTGTCTCCATCTAAACACAGCAGCGCGCTCTTAAACACACGGCGGGAAGCGAAGGGAAATTACGTTAACCCAAGCGCTTGGCTCCGTTTACTCCGAGGGGAAATCTCCTGAGCCAAGCCCGTGTCCTTAGTCCGCCATGATTATTTGTTTGTTTAGTCTTTATTATTTGAAGGGACAATGTACAGAAACATTAAGCTCAAAGACAGATATGTTCTGTACCAGATTATAGCTAAATAGCTAATTTCCATCTGCATTATCAAGCCAAACGACGCTAGTGCGCATGCGTCTGAATTCGTGTTGCCTAAAATGCATTAATAATTGACAGTTTTTCGGTAATTAAAAAATTAGACGGTATTACTAACCGTCTGGAAATTTATCGCAAATTATCATCGTACCGTTTACTGTTTCATTCCTCGTCCATTAACAAGTAAAAAGTCAAGGGCGGTCACGGCATGTTCTTGCCGCAAATGTTGGTAAATTTTTTAGGGCTTACGGCAAATGACGAGGGCGGTCGCGGCTTTTGCTGTGGTTAAATTTGAGCATTGCATACACATACATATATACACATATAAATATATACATACATATATAAACATATACACACATATATATATATAAATACATATATATAGTGTATATTCACACCAATCGTACACAACTATCTATTACATGTATACATGTGAAATGATAAGTAACTACAGGTACTTCAGTGAAACCTCGATATACAAACTCAAATGGTTCTTGAACAGGGTTCATAAATTAAAAAAGTTTGTATAGTGAAGCAAATTTCTCCGTAAGAAACAATGTAAAAATAAATAATGGCTACCAGCCGAGACAAAAGTCCAACACATTAGGTAAAGTTTGTACACAATATAAAGTGTGATACTGTATTGTATGTGAAACAGACATAACAAGAAGGTGATTAATGAACTGTCATTACTGACAAGTAAAAACAACAACAACGACAAAGTGAACTGTCCTATATGCGCTCTTCTGCCAACACGCGCACACACACAGAAGTCTCTTTGGTGTCCTCACAAACGATTAGAAATCACAAAACCCCCTAACTTTAACAAACATATTGCTACAATAATAAACATTTGAAAAAGTAAAATCCCAATACAGTACATTGACATCCATTGAAGCAGGCCATGAGAGGAGAAGGGGTCGGGGGAAGGGGCCGTTTGTGTATATGCTCTTGGAAGAGGTGCCGCTAAACATGAGGCAGTCTTCTCCTCCGCTGTGAAATAGGTCAACTTTAGCATCTTTTTCCAGAAAAATCCGTTCTTGTTTGTCACAATTAAAAACTTGCTGTTGTATGAAGCCGGCTTTCTAAATCTCTTCAACACAAGCAAGCAAAACATGGCTGCCAGCGGGACACAAAATGAACAAAAGAAGCGTTCGTACACAGAAGCAAATTTGGCGCGATCTAAAAGTTTGCAGATAGAGGGATTTGTACACCGAGAGTCCACTGTATTCATTTCTAGCAAACTGTGCTGCAGTCTTCCTCCACGTTCCAAACTTAAACGTCTTGTTTTGATTATTCTCTCAATGAAAAAATAAAAAAACACCACATCCGTCAGATCCTGTATTGCATAACACACCCAAACAAAGGCAGCGTCTGGAGCCACTTTGACAAACATGTGGACTACCTTGCGGGAGTGAACGACGTGGCTGACTGAGCCACAAAAAAACAGAGAAAGTGTTTGCATAAAGGATGTGGAGAAAGACGAGAGAGGCACACAAGAACGACTCAGGCTAGTGAAAAGCAGAAAACATCTTTGGAAGGAGACCAACTACTGTATGTACTCTCCTCTTAACTTAAACAACCACAAATTCAACATGCTGGATTTGTTTTTTGTGAGTGTTTTTACTCACAAAATTTAATCTCGACCTGAAGAATTCTGTCCCTATGATCCCTGATCTCAGGCATAGGACCTCTGGATGATGAACTGATCACTCCAACAACGAGTATAACTCCTTCAGTTGGGAAATGCCATGCTGTCAACTTGTCTGCTCAGTCCTGGGTGGTCACAGTTTGGGCTAGGCTGAGTGTGTGACAAC
Source organism: Entelurus aequoreus (assembly GCF_033978785.1). Classification (NCBI taxonomy): domain Eukaryota; kingdom Metazoa; phylum Chordata; class Actinopteri; order Syngnathiformes; family Syngnathidae; genus Entelurus; species Entelurus aequoreus. The sequence goes on along the minus strand of NC_084736.1, from coordinate 33,701,200 downwards.
AACACACACTCACACAGGTGAGTGTTTACACACATATTCACATATTCTTTTTTTTTTTAGTGCGAGCTGTTCGCCCTTGCTCAAAACACCTTATAACACACCTGGTCTGCCAGAGAATAAGAAGACAGAGCAGAAGGGACCATCAGTCTAGCCCAGTGTTTTTCAACCTTTTTTGAGCCAAGGCACATTTTTTTCATTGAAAAAATGCAAAGGCACACAACCAGCAGAAAACAGTAAAACATGAAACTCAGCAGCCGATATTGACAGTAAAAAGTTGTTCTGGCAATTGTTGGATATGAATTTAAACCATAACCAACCGTGCATCACTATAGCTCTCATCTCAAAAGGTCTTGTCATGACCTGTCACATCACCCCACGACTTATTAACAGTTTTTGGTGTTTTCCTGTGTGTAGTGTTTTAGTTCTTGTCTTTTGGTGGCTTTTCTGTTTTGTTGGTATTTTCCTGTAGCAGTTTCATTTCTTCCCTGAGCGCAATTCCCCGCACCTGCTTTGTTTTAGCAATCAATAATATTTCAGTTGCTTTTATCTTTCTTTGTGGATTGTTGATTGTCATGTCATGTTCGAATGTAGTTTGTGGACGCCTTCTCTGCTCCACACGCTGTAAGTCTTTGCTGTCGTCCAGCATTCTGTTTTTGTTTCCTTTGTAGCCAGTTCAGTTTTAGTTTTGTTTTGGGGAAGGCTATGCAACACCGGTCTAGCCTACTTAGTGACATTGTCGCTATATTTAGCGAGTATTCAGAGCCCTCGTTTTTCGAATAAGCGACCAGCGCCAAATCTAGTCATGAGACTTAAAGATTTTGACATGAATGTAGGTATCGTTCTTCTCAACGAGCACCGGGTGACAGAAGATAAGTTCATTTCGAGTTCTAAATATATATTATTTTCATGTTTTCACACACTTTTTGCAAATGTATCATAGCAAATTAGCAATCATGAAAGTTGAACCATTACATAATCTCCCATTCAAAGTTACTTTTACTGGAACTAAGGGGCCAAGCCCAACTTCTGAAAAACAACCCCACACCATAATTCCTCCTCCACCAAATTTCACACTCGGCACAATGCAGACCGAAATGTATCGTTCTCTTGGCAAAGCGTGATTCATCACTCCAGAGAACACGTCTCCACTGCTCTAGAGTCCAAGGTCGACGTGCTTTACACCACTGCATCCGACGCTTTGCATTAGACTTGGTGATGTATGGCTTAGATGCAGCTGCTCGGCCATGGAAACCCATTCCATGAAGCTCTCTGCGTACTGTACGTGGGCTAAATGGAGGGTCACATGAAGTTTGGAGCTCTGTAGCAACTGACTGTGCAGAAAGTCTTTGCACTATGCGCTTCAGCATCTGCTGACCCCTCTCTGTCAGTTTACATGGCCTACCACTTAGTGGCTGAGTTGCTGTTGTTCCCAAACTCTTCCATTTTCTTATAATAAAGCCGACAGTTGACTTTGGAATATTTAGGAGCGAGGAAATGGTAAAGGAATGGCTAAATCAGGTTACAATTAAGGTTTTAAAATGGCCTTCCCAAAGTCCTGACTTAAACGTGTGGATAATGCTGAAGAAACAAGTCCATGTCAGAAAACCAACCGATTTAGCTGAACTGCACCAATTTCGTCAAGAGGAGTGGTCAAAAATTCAAGCAGAGGCTTGCCAGAAGCTTGTGGATGGCTACCAAAAGCGCCTTATTGCAGTGAGACTTTCCAAGGGACATGTAACCAAATATTAACATTGCTGTATGTATACTTTCGACCCAGCAGATTTGCTCACATTTCCAGTAGACCCATAATAAATTCATAAAAGAACCAAACTTCATGAATGTTTTTTGTGACAAACAAGTATGTGCTCCAATCACTCTATCACAAATAAATAAGAGTTGTAGAAATTATTGGAAACTCAAGACAGCCATGACATTATGTTCTTTACAAGTGTAAGTAAACTTTTGACCACAACTGTATCTTTAAAACTGACATGAACAAGTCAGTCAAGTCAGGAGAGTTCACTCTATATAGCAGCATTCCAACCACAACTCCTTAATAAAAACAAATGCCTTCATGTCTCTATCAGACAAGTTAATATCCTGCCCTGCTCTCTCACAACCAACCTCTGGCTTTGACTACAAAAAAAAGTATGGCAGTTGTCCTTGTTGCCTCATAAGGATGGACCCCAAAGACCAAGCAGTGAGTCTCCTAAACAAGATTTGGGCCAAGCTGCAGAGTCTGCCAAACTCCAGCCCCATCGAGCTGGGAGCTTTCCTCATCCTCTTGACATTCATCGGTGAGTCTCCTCTCTTGGTTGTGACTAACAATCTGGATTTTATTTACTGTGATTGTTTATTTGCTGTCTTCAGCGGTGTTCCTTATCATGATGGTGGTGGCTTGTGCGTGCTGCTGCTGCTGCCGGAAAGCCAGACGAAAGGGAGCGGACATTTAAAGGCATTTGAACTACGTGCCAAAATGTTAAACAGGTTTTTTCCCCAAGGCTGCCAAGTGTCAGGATGAGAACTTGTGCGAGGAGTCAGGCTCATAAGTGGGTGTGTCCAGCCCTCCAAAACAAAGCAACTGTCACTAACAAGGATGTCCTGCTTACTGCTAAACACCCAGATTTTCAGGAATATCGGCAGTCTTTGGAGAGCTCATGTACAATAACACCGTTCTTGACCAGAGGACCAGACACCAATCCAATTTCAAAGGGGAACTACCCTTTTTTTTCCGTTTGCAATTCTTATGTAAGAAAACAACACGTATGTTCAAAGTTCCCTCTAAGGTGCGCGCCTGCCCAATCTGAACTGTAAACAAAATAAACACATAGCTATTTGTTCTGTAGGGTTTTGCAAAGCAACTGTAAGTGGCCATAACAGAAAAAACAATGTTTGTCAACACTGTTAGGTTTTTGTCAAAACGCTTTAAGGAGGACAGGGATCGAGTTGATCACTTTATTACTTCTGTCTAGCTCGGGGGTCAGCAACCAGCGGCTCTAGAGCCACATGCGGTTAGAGTGTCCGCCCTTAGATCGGTAGGTCGTGAGTTCAAACCCCGGCCGAGTCATACCAAACTCTATAAAAATGGGACCCATTACCTCCCTGCTTGGCCCTCAGCATCAAGGGTTAGAATTGGGGGTTAAATCACCAAAATGATTCCCCAGCGCTGCCACCGCTGCTGCTCACTGCTCCCCTCACCTCCCAGTGGGTGGAACAAGGGGATGGGTCAAATGCAGAGGATAATTTGACCACACCTAGTGTGTGTGTGACTATCAGTGGTACTTTAACTTTTTTTTAGCTCTGACCTAGTGGCTCCCAGAAGGTTCTTCAAAAAATGCATACACATTTTTGTTTTAATATGGTTTCTTTAGAAGGGCAAACATGACACAAACCTTCCTAACTGTTAGAAACCCCACTGTTTATATTACACATGCTTTACTGATGAGAGTATTTGGCGAGCGCCGTTTTGTCCTAAATTCAGCGGTCTCTCAACTTGCCGTAGTTTGATTACAGTACAACTTTCTACGACACTGCCACAGAAAGACGTGTTTTATGCCACTCCTTCTTTGTCTCATTTTGTCCACCAAACTTTTTATGCTTTGCATGAATGCACAAAGGTGAGCTTCATTGACGTTATTGACTTGTGTGGAGTGCTAATCAGGCATATTTGGTCACTGCATGATTGCAAGCTAATCAATGCTAACGTGCTATCTAGACCAGTGGTCCCCAACCACCGGTCCGGGGACCTGTACCGGTCCGTGACACATTTGCTACCAGACAGCAGAGAAAAATTTAATAATTTATAAACGACTGCATTTTCTCTGACTTAACTTTCGCCTGTTCCACGAGACACATCAATAAGCTTGTTTATAGAAACTCATCATAGGAATTTTACATTTGTTATATTTTTTATAACTTTGTGACATTATACAATGCACATTAATGAGCATATACAATATAAATGTGACAGATTGTCGCCAAAGGCTGATTTCCATCTGCATCTCATTGCAAAGAAACAAACCCTGGGCTCCCACTAACTTAGCGTTATAGTGAGTTGTATTTTTCATGCTCTTATTTTTGCTGTATTTATCTGGCACAAGTGTAAAGCCGGTCCCTGAAAGTAATGCCTACATTAAACTGGTCCGTGGTTCAAAAAAGGTTGGGGACCACTGATCTAGACTAGCTGTATGTACATATTGCATCATCATGCCACGTTTGTAAGTATATTTTAGCTCATTTAATTTCCTTTACTTATGTCCTCTGTGTATTTAATTTATATTTGCATGTCTCATGACAACAAATAGGCTCCAGCACCCCCCGCGACCCCAAAAGGGACAAGCGGTAGAAAATGGATGGATGGATGTCTCATGACACATTATCTGTATGTAATATTGGCTGCATTTCTGATAGTTGTTTGTGTGCCATGTTGTTCCAGACCACAGCAAACATTACCCAAGTTGCAAAGATTGTAATAAACCCATTAGAAGAAGACAGCCTGCCGTTTCCTTTATCTTGGACACACACATCTATACTTTAGGACATTCTATGCAAGGAGCCATCTCACCCTCTGAGAAGCCTCTGTTTTACTAATGTTTTCCAATGTTGTAAAAATGTGTAGATTACAGTCAACATTTTTGTCAACGCAGATTTGCGTCAGCCTGTGACACACAGTCATTTTGATAGTAGGCTAATATAGACACTTACATCATGTGTTGCCTTCATTATAAGACTTATACAAGACAGATCCAGATGGATTTTTATTAAAATTTTTGGTCCAATATGGGTCTTTCAACATTTTGGGTTGCCGACCCCTGGTCTAGCTAAACCGGCCATTGTCTGCCGTACAAACCAGGCCAAAATCTGTCATATCAACAGCAGCCGCTCTCTCTCTCTCTCTCACTTGCAACAACACACGCACTCATGGCTTTTAGCCAGTGATATGTTTACAGCCACATAATGGGTTATACTTGTATAGCGCTTTTCTACCTTCAAGGTACTCAAAGCGCTTTGACAGTATTTCCACATTCACCCATTCACACACATTCACACACTGATGGCGGGAGCTGTCATGCAAGGCGCTAACCAGCACCCATCAGGAGCAAGGGTGAAGTGTCTTGCCCAAGGACACAACGGACATGACTAGGATGGTAGAAGGTGGGGATTGAACCCCAGTAACCAGCAACCCTCCGATTGCTGGCACGGCCACTCTACCAACTTCGCCACGCCGTCCCCACATAAAAAGTTGAACAACTCCAACACCACACAAAGTGTAAATGCCAGGTGGTTACATTATGACTCGTCAATCAGAAGTGTGCTTATTCTTTTAAGAATGTTAATTTATGGATATTAATTATGATATGTTCTTACTATAGATTACAGAAGTGCTAATAAAAAGACGAGGAATGTACACTTGATCCCATGCTTACATCTCATTGTGCAATATGTGAATGCTTTAGAGCATGGGTGTCAAACTCTGGCCTGCGGGCCAAATTTGGCCCACCGTGTAATTTCATTTGGCCCTTGAGGCAATATCAAATTAACATTAGAGCTGGCCCGCCGGTATTATACAGTGGTGGTGCCGCTGTAACACCGCATTCACCGCTAATACTCATACTTGCCAACCCTCCAGATTTTCAGTGCCCCTCTTGAAAGTCTCCCGGGGCAACCATTCTCCCGAATTTCTCCCAATTTCCACCCGGACAACAATATTTAGGCAGTGCCTTAAATGCACTGCCTTTAGCGTCCTCTACAATCTGTCGTCACGTCTGCTTTCCCTCCATACAAACAGCGTGCCGGCCCCTGTCACATGATATATGGGGCTTCTACACACACATAAGTGAATGCAAAGCATACTTGATCAACAGCCATACAGGTCACACTGAGGGTGAACGTATAAACAACTTTAACACTGTTACAAATATGCGCCACACTGAACCCACACCAAACAAGAATGACAAACACATTTCGGGAGAACATCCGCACCGTAACACAACATAAACACAACAGAACAAATACCCAGAACCCCTTGCAGCACTAACTATTCCGGGACGCTACAATATACACCCCCGCTACCACCAAACCCCGCCCACCTGAGCCCCGACATTAATGAACTAGCATCCCAGAAAAGATGCCAGGTATCTGGCTTGGGCACATCAGATTAGATCAGTGTGTTGCAAACTGAGCAGTAAAAAGGCCTGAATGGTTGATTTATTCATTGTTATTTTATTTTCAAATTTATTAGCCTGTGGAAAAAGTTAATGTTGATATTTACCTCAGAAGGCTGCAAATAAAAAAGAGGCATTACATTTTTTATTTAAATTGTATTTAATATACCATTGATGTTTTTCGTTTGTTTTTTTGAAAGCAGATTTTGCACTATTAAGTTATATAAGCGTTGCTTGTTCCATATTCAGTGTTAAAGCAAATCAGTGTAGCAAACTGAGCAATAATTAACATTTTATTCATGCACTTTCTCTTGCTACTTCAAGGCTTGAATGTTTGATTCATTCATTATTGTTATTTTATTTTCAAATTTATTATTAGCCTGAGGAAAAAGTTTATTTTGATATTTACCTCAGAAGGCTGCAAATAGAAATATTTAAATTTTATTTGATATGCCATTGATATTTTTGAATTATTATTATTATTATTTGAAACTGGATTTTGCATGTCACAATAAAGTTATATAAGCCTTGCTTGTTCAATATTTAATGCAAAACTTGTTTGGGTCCCTATTAAAAGGTTAATTTGTTCAACCTTGGCCCGCAGCTTTGTTCAGTTTTAAATTTTGGCCCACTCTGTATTTGAGTTTGACACCCCTGCTTTAGAGGGAACTAAATGTGATCTGTGAAAGGGGTACAAATTATTTCCAAAGTAGGACTCCCACCCCCACCCAGACATACAATAATACACCGCTTATTTAAAACATTTTTTTTGTTATTTTCACTGTAAGTGGGCCAAATCACTTATACTAGAACATTATCTCAATAATATAATCATAAGACAGCCTATTATGATGTCAGTTTTCGGACAGGTGTGTTGCTGGTATGACAACAGTGTGCACGACTGATTTTGCTCACATGTGTTCCACTGAATACTCAGGGAGTTTTTGCGTTTGCTCAGAAAAATTAGAGGGAACATTGCATATGCACTCCAGGTCGTAAAATGGCTAACAATGCAGCTAATGGAAGTACATTATTCCACCAATAAAGCCATCCAAAACATCCAACAATATTATATTTACATCTCCATCCATCCATCTTCTATCGCTTGTCCCTCTTGTGACCTGAGTATTAACCAAGTATACGCGATTTAGTTATTATAAGCATTGATTACCGTTTCCATAGCAACGCACTTCAGACTTCTGGCAACAAATGTGTGTTCCTACTTCCGAAAACAAACGCGAGAGTTTTCCAATCATGGCAGAATTGGTGACAGACAACGAAGAGGACTATTTTAGGACAAATGAGATTCACAACCTTATCTTTTTGAAGCTGAATATACGGAGGATGAACTACTGCTTCTAGAAGCGAGCACGAAGGAAGGGTGAGACGTTGGAGCAGACGGAAGTGAGGTGAAAGTGACTTTGACACTATAAATGTAGAATTTGAAGCCAAGCTTTTTCGACATAAATTGAGTGCTTACCCAAATAAACTGGAAAAATCGCCCCGGCCAGCCGCACCAAACAGACATCTGTCCATCGAGTGAGTCACTTTAATACTAACATGCATGATGCAGCACGTCATGCGTGTTAGTACAACTACAGTAAATACGCTGTTTGGCTAGCTGTGTACAAACAAACCATGAAATAATACTTTAAAGATACTGTAATATGATTGTTCATGTTTTTCAGTCAGTACAGATTGGTGTCTTATCGCAGTGTTGTGCATTACAAAAGTCAGACACATTTTGTGTTGACGTAGAAACTAGCTTATCTCTTACCGTGGTTAGTACCTAAGCATGCCGATGTGTTACTACGCTAGAAAAAGAGTTCCTCAGTGTTCGCTCTTACAATAACAATGTTGCTACAGTGTGGTTATTATACAGGTTACAGAACATAAATGAAGTATTGTTGACTGTTTTTGAATGTATTTTTAAAGTGATTTAGAGGTAGAATTGATTGCTCCCATTAGCTGCATTGCTAGCCACCAAGAACGTGACGATTAGTACATGTTAGAATGCAAAAAAAACAAAAAAGCTTTTGTCTTCCATAATGATTGTGAAGAATAGGCAAATTTCCCCCCAAAAAATTCAGTTCCCCTTTAACACTAGTAATACAATCTTGTAGATTTGTTTTTTTTAATGTGTTTTGCAATGTTTTTAAACTGTTTCGTATTATGTTTTGTGGGGACCGCAGTAATATGTAAAATAATCTGCAGATATGTACGTTTTGAAATTAATTATTTACACAGAAATATTTTGTAAATGTTTTATTTACATACCTTAATAGTTTCCAAACGGTGTCTGTAACACGGCAGTAAAACGGCTGTTCAAACAAAACAGAAGTCATCGTCATGGACCCACTAGCTGAGGAAGCTAGCTCTTTAATCAGCTAAACAGACTTAACTCCACGATGACGTTTTGGTGAATTTACTGAGAAATTTGAGAAACTGGAATAATACAAAAAGAATGCCATTGTAAGTTAATAATACTAACAGAGACACTTGTAAATATGTTAGCATATTAGCTAATGCTAATGCTGGTAGCGTCATTACATTACAATAGCATGTACAAATATGCATGAAAACACTCCTACAGACTTCACACATGGGAAGTCTTCATACGAGTAAAAACGTTATGGATGGCCAGATGATTGAACGTTACTCTACTTCCTGTTGAAAGCACTGCCGGTAAATAGAAGGACACTGCAGCACCTGCAGTGAGTGAATTCATCCAAAAGATGGCGCAATAGCACAAACAATAAAACACCCTCTCAGTGTTTTTGCTTGTTTTGTCTTTTTTAATTATTTTTATTATGGATGTCAGTGAAGAAAAATCCTTCAATAAGCAGCTCTGTCTTATAAGCCGCAGGATTCAAAGTGTAGGAAAAAAGTAGCGGCTTATAGTCTAGAATTTAGGGTATATATACAGTATATAAAACGATGGAGGAGTTTGGATGTGTTTTTAGAGTGCTTTATAGGCAGAATAGAGCAACTCTCATTGACTTCATTGTTAGCTGACATTTGCTAACATTATTTACGAGTTAGAATGTATTAATAAAAAAACATTTGTGTTTTTGTCTTACATATGGATTGTGAATGATAGGTAAGATTAAAACAAAGTATAGTTACCCTTTAAATATTTAGGAAAATAGATTATGAGAATTTGATTTGAATCAAAACAGCGCTTTTATTGCAGAACAGTAAATGTTTTACTGCCGGTCGTTTAAAGAATTAAGTTTATTGCAGTTACATGTTGGCTATCATCCTGAAACCACAACGTTCTGCTATACATGCAACAAGTCATTAGTGGCTAGGTGTGCCATCTGCTTGACACGTAAAGTGCATTATTGTATTTGTCATGCTGTCTTTAAAACAATAAACAAGAGGATACATTTTTGTGTGTGTGATTCATTCACTTACCTCTCCTGCTCGCAAAAGGACACCATGGCTTCAAGGTCTTTAATGGCTGATTTGTCGCATTCTTTTGCAGAGTTGCGCTTTTCCTGCAAGCAAAAGACAGGGACACCTTTTAAATTATGCTGAGCTGAAGATGCACTAGAGCAGAGGTCCTCAACAGGGCGTTCGTTCATGACCCCTAGGGGGTCCACGCAGATACTGCAGGGGTGGGTTTTTTTAATAATCCCCCTGCAATTCACAATTGTAAAGACAAAAAAATACTAGGAGTGTTTAAATAAAAAATAAAAAATCGATCAACATCCAAATCGTAATTCATAATTTTTGTGAATCCATTTAGAAAAGAAAAAAAATATCTTACTTTTTTTGGTTTAAGAATCAATTTTTTATACTGATATTTTTATTTTTACTTTGCTACGATTTTGTTTTTGTTTTTTAGTATTGCATGTACTATATTTGTTTGCCTTCTCAATGGTAAATTAAAAAGTAAAAGTACTGTAAAGCTGGAATTGGGTTGGAGTTGCTCTATTGTCTTATATTAGATCTATTTAGCTCCTATGTGTCAAAGTCAAGGCCCGCGGGCCGGACAATGAATTATCTTTGGCCCCTGGGATGATATTTTATTAGTATTAGAACAGGCCCACAGGCCACAGCCGCCTGCTGCTGTTTTGCACGCACTAATACTCCATCAGTGATGGTGCTAGGAATTTTCAAAATGGGGTCCCAGGGACCGCATCAAGTCATAAAAATGGGGCCCCACAGTAAATTTTTGGGGTCCCACTTTTTTGTAACCGTTTTGAAAACAAATGATAAATGTATGCATTATCCTGTTATATCTCACATTCTATATTGTGTTTTGGAAAAAGGTTGTCATAAACTTTACTTGATTCATTATAAATAAAAAATAAAAATAATTTAAAAAAATGATGCATATTCAATTTATTCAGTTGTAAACATTTTCACTTTCTTCTTTCTTTCATGGATCTAAACTTTACCACTGCCGGTATTTTTTTTCTATATTTTTATTATAATATTTTCAGAATGTGTTTTTTCTATTTTTGGCCAAAGTAAGACAAAGAAAACAATCTGAAGTTGTCTTTATTTTTTTGTTTTAATGCCATGATTTAATAGCCCGGCCCGCGTGTACACAGATTTTCCTTCATGTGGCCCCTGAGCTAAAATGAGTTTGACACCCCTGATTTAGATTTTTGTAAATAACGTTTTTTTAAAATAGATTTTTAAAAAGGCATTTTTTAGGCCAATACTGCACATGTACTGTAAGTCATACGTCAGCGGCCCAAAGGGGCTTTTGAATTTTTTTCATAATAATTTATATATATATATAGTAAAAAAACATGTGACTTTTTCTTGAATTTGAAAAAGAAAAAAAAAAATTATTTTTCACTAAAGAAGGGTGCGGTGAATGCGCATATGAAACTGGTGGGGTTCGGTACCTCCAACAAGGTTAAGAACCACTGTGCTAGAGGCATTGAGTGCCACTGTATTAAATGACATTGAAACTAACTTGTAAAATTCTAAGTTTGTTGGCATTATTCGCCATGAAAGTGTAGATGTGGCGGTTTTTAAACGACTGATGATCTACATATAGGTGAGAATAATCAATTCAATTTCTCATATGCATGTATGCCCTGGCACACAGCTATCATCATTTCAGGACCAAAGCAAAAAACTTTTTACACTTTTATACTGAAGTAAATCCACCTACAACTTATTTAATAAAAATATAGAAAAAACTACCGGCAGCGGTAAAGTTTAGATACATGAAGGAAAGAAGAAAGTGAATGAATGTTTATAATTGAATATATCTACATATGCATACCAAATTAATTGTATTGTATTTTTTTTTTTAATGAATTAAGTAACGTTTATTACCACCTTTTTCCAAAACACAATATAGAATGTGAGATATAACAGGATAATTTATAATTTGTTTTCAAAACGGTTACAAAAAAGTGGGACCCTAAAAATGTACTGTGGGACGTCATTTTTATGACTTGATGGGGTCCCTGGGACCCCATTTTGAAAATTCCCAGCGCCAACACTGGACACATAAAGGCGCACACAGCTGGTTGGCTGGTGCCAATTATTAGCACAGTCAAAACTGCCCACATGGTTCAAACTAATGCAAGTGAAAATTTAAATGACTGAATTTTGTGTTTTATCTTTAATAGTGTGTGTTTTACCTGCTATATGTCTTATCTGTCTACTATTAGACATGGTATTGTTTTTAGCATTTACTGTTTGTATTTGTCCTAAAGCACAGACCAAGAACGGCAACTATAATCTATGAAGCATTTAATAAAATGTCAATCCAACTTTTTATTCTCATCTAACCTAATCCAAGATTATGGCAGGCTAAATGTAATATGTACAATTGTAAATTGTTCTTTGAGTGCTTGAGTACATTAAACACCCATGTTTAATGTGTTGTGAGATTTCAGTTAAAATGAAGCCAATAATGACATTTTTTGTGGACCCCTTCATTTTGAAAAGTACCGAAAAGTAACGATAATCAAGGCAGTGTTGCTGAGATTGGGAAGTGACAGCGAACAACCGTGAAGTCATCAGAGAAGTACAAGTCTTCGTTTGAGCCGTGTACACACATAGGCTAAGCGGAGAGTTTTGGAACTCTACGCTTAGGCAAAAAGTTTGCAAAAGTCTGCGTTTTTAAAGGACAAAAGTATGCGTTTTTAAAGGACAAAAGTATGCGTTGTTAAAGGACAAAAGTATGCGTTCAGGTCGCTCATCCCCACCTGGACAGTTAATACCAAACCACCTTAGCCGCGCTCACCCTTTAGAGCACAGCTGTAACTTCCTGGCACTAAACTTGCAGAAAATAATTATTCTCAGGTTTCTCTATGTTTACATTTTCACACTTTACACTATTTTCTTACACTGTATTAAGAATTTCTTACATATTCCTTAAAATAAGTTATTGCTAAGTGTTCAATGTGATTTTACTATTTTGTTTACATTGAGTGTTTTCCATGCTTGTGTTGACATTTCCTTTCTGCCTTGATAGCTGAGGGGAATATAATCAGAGGAAGTCACATTTGAAACCAAAATGTTTACATTTCATATATTTTTCTTCCGTTCCTGAATTTTGATAAGACATAAAAAATATCAATGACTATCTCTATCGACCGATATAAAAAACTTAAATTGTGACAAAGTTTTCAGCCATATTGCCCAGCCCTAAGACCTGCACTAGTGTGGTTCTGCTTTACTGACCTGTTTACTGCTTTACTGACCTGTTTACGTGCAATCTCCTTATGGACGAGGAATTTAATTTGCTGCATATCCTTCCGGGAGTAGTAAATGCGACACAGGGACGGCAGTCCGTCTCTCCCTGCTCGCCCGGACTCCTGGTAGTAGCTGGCCATGGACTTTGCCAGGTTCCAATGAGCAACAAACCTATGGGATGGATTTATTGAAAATGTTATAAAACGTCATCTTTACTGAAAACAACCACACACAAACATACGGTCTTACCTTACACTGGCCTTGTCTACACCCATACCAAAGCTGATGGTGGCCACAATCACCAGGACTTTCCCCTGCATCCAGTCATTCTGGGCTTCTGTGCGATCTTGGGCCTTGAGACCTGAATGTGAAAAACACTCAACGTTGTGCAGAAAGCCACAATGGAGGAAAACTTACCAGCATGATAAGGCTTTGCTAGGACACCGAGCTTGGTAAGCTGGTGGGCCACAGTCTCACAGCCCTCTCTGGTCCGACAGTACACGATCCCACAGCCCTGTTCAAGAACATCACATGCTTTAAGAGAAGTTCTCCAGGACCAAATAGAGGTCTTCACCCTTTTAGACGGACACATTACAGGGGGATGAATTCAGTCCAGGTGGGACAGACACCCCCACGTCCAGAGAAATGACTGAAAAAGTTAGCATATGTGATACAATATTAGATATTAGTTGTGCACAAAAAAATGATACACATCTGAATTGCAAGTCTTATACATTTTTAAAAACCCACCCATAAAAAAATATATATACTGTATATGTTTTTTTAGGAATCTATTTTTAAAGACATTTTAGGCCATCTCCATGCAACCAGAAGGATATTTTCTAACTTGAACCTGTTCTGAAAAAGTGACATTATAATTATCATACCAAATATTACATTGAGAGAATTGGTATTAGAATTCTGCTGAATTGAAGATCAATTCTGAATTGAATCGTGACCTCAGGAATCGGATCGAATCGTTAGGTGCTCAAAGATTAACAACCCCTATTGGATGAAACCTTCATTTTGGTCCGTAATTGCTGGAGAACTACTAATAATGCGTGCAGCAAAATACAGCAGCTTCATTGCATTTAAGCTAGTTAGCAATTATCGCGCTAGTTATCGTCTCTCGCAAATGTTTGCTCCAGTTACACCGAGGAGGGATGATAAATAAAATCTATTATTATTATTAGAACTAGTGCTGTCAAGTGCTTAAAAAAGTGAGTAATTAATTATGATCTGTAATGAATTATTCTAACTAATGTGGCCTGGGGCCAGGCCTGGAGGTGGGGCACGATGGCGAGCGCCCGGTGGCCGGGCATGTCTCCATCGCGCCCGGCCGGGCACAGCCCGAAGAGGCAACATGGGTCCCCCCTCCAATGGGCTCACCACTCATTGGAGGGGCCATAGAGGTCGGGTGCAATGTGAGCTGGGCGGCAGCCGAAGGCAGGGCACTTGGCGGTCCGATCCTCGGCTACATAAGCTAGCTCTTGGGATGTGGAACGTCACCTCGCTGGCGGGGGGCCTGAGCTTGTGCGCAAGGTGGAGAAGTTCCGGCTAGATATAGTCGGACTCACTTCGACGCACAGCAAGGGCTCTGGAACCAGTTCTCCCGAAAGGGGCTGGACTCTCTTCCACTCTAGCGTTGCACGCAGTGAGAGGCGGCGGGCTGGGGTGGCAATTCTTGTTGCCCCCCGCCTCAAAGCCTGTACGTTGGACTTTAACCCAGTAGACGAAAGGGTAGCTTCCCTACACCTTCGGGTGAGGGTCCTGACTGTTGTTTGTGCTTACGCACCAAACAGCAGCTCAGTGTACCCACCATTTTTGGATTCCCTTGAGTGAGTACTGGAGAGTGCTCCCTCAGGTCATTCCCTTGTTCTGCTCAGGGACTTCAACGCTCATGTTGGCAACGACAGTGAAACCTGGAGAGGCGTGATTGGGAAGAATGGCCGCCCAGATCTGAACAGCGAGCGGTGTTTTGTTATTGGACTTTTGTGCTCGTCACAAATTGTCCATAACAAACACAATGTTCAAACATTAGGGTGTCTATATGTGCACTTGGCACCAGGACACCCTCGACCGCCGTTCCATGATCGACTTTGTAGTTGTGTCATCGGATTTGCGGCCTCATGTTTTGGACACTCGGGTGAAGAGAGGGGCGGAGCTTTCTACCAATCACCACCTGGTGGTGAGTTGGCTCAGAGGAGGATGCCGGACAGACCTGGCAGGCCCAAACACATTGTGAGGGTCGGCTGCGAACGTCTATCAGAGTCTCCTTCCAGAGAGAGTTTCAATTCCCACCTCAGAAGAACTTTGAACATGTCACGAGGGAGGCGCTCGATATTGAGTCCGAGTGGACCATGTTCTGTACCTCTATTGCCGACACGGCTGATTGGAACTGTGGCCGCAAGGTGGTTGGTGCCTGTCGTGGCGGTAATCCTAGAACCGGGATGCCGTCAAGCTGAAAAAAGAGTCCTATCGGGTCCTTTTGGCTCATGGGGCTCATGGGACTCCTGAGGCGGCGGACAAATACCGACAGGCCAAGCGGTGTGCAGCTACGGTGGTCGCAGAGGCAAGAACTTGGACATGGGAGGAGTTCAGGGAAGCCGTGGATGAGGTCCACTCGGAGTTCCTTAAGGTTCTGGATGCTGTGGGGCTGTCTTGGTTGACATGCGGACATCGGGGGCGTTACCTCTAGATTGGCAGACCGGGGTGGTGGTTCCTCTCTTTAAAAAGGGGAACTGGAGGGGGATTACATTCCTCAGCATTCCCGGTAAGGTCTATTCAGGTGTGCTGGAGAGGAGGCTACGCCGGATAGTCGAACCTCGGATTCAGGAGGGGCAGTGTGGCTTTCGTTCTGGTCGTGGAACTGAGGAACAGCTGTATACTCTTGGCAGGGTCCATGAGGGTGCATGGGAGTTTGCCCAACCAGTCTACATGTGCTTTGTGGACTTGGAGAAGGCATTCGACCGTGTCCCTCGGGAAGTCCTGTGGGGAGTGCTCAGAGAGTATGGGATATCGGACTGATTGTGGCGGTCCGTTCCCTGTATGATGAGTGTCAGAGCTTGATACGCATTGCCGGCAGTAAGTCGGACCTGTTTTCAATGAGGATTGGACTACGCCAGGGCTGCCCTTTGCCGCCAATTCTGTTCATAACTTTCATGAACAGAATTTCTAGGCGCAGTCAGGACGTTCGGGGGATCTGCTTTGTTGGCTGCAGGATTAGGTGTCTGCTTTTTGCAGATGATGTGGTCCTGAAGGTTTCCTCGGGCTAGGATCTTCAGCTCTCATTGGATCGGTGCACAGCCGAGTGTCAAACGACTGAGATGAGAATCAGCACCTCCGAGTCCGAGTCCATGGTTCTCACCCGGAAAAGGGTGCAATGCCATTTCCGGGTTGGGGAAGAGATCGTGCCCCAAGTGGAGGAGTTCAAGCACCTCGGAGTCTTGTTCACAAGTGAGGAAAGAGTGGATCGTAAGATCGACAGGCAGATCGGTTCAGCGTCTTCAGTAACACTGTATTGGTCCGTTGTGGTAAAGCAGGAGCTGAGCCGGAAGGTAAAGCTCTCAATTTACCGGTCGATCTATGTTCCCAACCTCACCTATGGTCATGAGCTTTGGGTTATGACCGAAAGGACAAGATTACGGGTACAAGCGGCCAAAATTAGTTTCCTCTGTCGGGTGGCGGGGCTCTCCCTTAGAGATAGAGTGAGAAGCTCTGTCATTCGGGAGGAGCTCAGAATACAGCCGCTGCTCCTCCACATCGAGAGGAGCCAGATGAGGTGGTTCGGGCATCTGGTCAGGATACCACCAAGACGCCTCCCCACGTCCGACCGGTAGGAGGCCACGGGGAAGACTCGAACACATTGGGAAGACTATGTCTCCTGGCTGGCCTGGGAACACCTCGGGATCCCCTGGGAGGAGCTGGACGAAGTGGCTGGGGAGAGGGAAGTCTGGGCTTCTCTGCTTAGGCTGCTGCCCCCGCGAACTGACGTCGGATAAGCGTAAGAAAATGGATGGATGGATGGCACTTCGACAGCATCTTCTCCCTGTCAGCCATGTTGTAGTTTTTAGTATCGAGTCTACTGAGGGATATAAATTAGAACTGTACGCCACTTTGTATTAGAAATGGCAACAGCGGAGGATGCATGTGCATGTACGAGCCAGTCTGCGCCACAACAGGAGGATAGAGATAAAGAAGTAGCTTTTTGACTACAGCATGCAACGACAATGGCGGACTCGCGCAAAGCTCTTCGGGTGAATTCATACCATGTATGGATAAACAGCTGACGTCACAGTTGGGAAAAATGTCAAAAATTGGCAAACTCCAATCGGCTTGTTTGGAGGAAGTATGAAAGAAGGCAAAATTGTTTTTATAAAATATCTCCGCCATGCCTCCATGGTGATTTCACATTTTTGGGACTTATGCAGATCCCAAATACCCAAAACCGAGACTAATAGGTAAGAAAAGTGGGTTTTGTGGAGTGAAGTTTACACAACTTACAAAACATCTATAGCAGGGCTGTCAAACATTTCATTGAGGGCCACATCACAATTATGGCTGCCCTCAGAGGGCCACTTGTAACAGTGAATTATATATGAATATAAACATACAGTATATCCCATGACATTACATTATTGCCAATGCATTTTACATTCGCTGTAAAAAAACAACAACTGGCAGCTCAGGTGCCAAAATTTTCTCGAAAAATTAGTGATGGTTTTTACAGCATATAAGTGTCAATGGAAAGAAAAACAGTATCACTGTTTTGTTTTTTTAACAGTAAAATTCATGCAACTGAGTATGGAAGTAGATTTGCCTCACATCAACTTATATATATATATATCAATATGATATTAATACATATGCATATATTAATAAATATACAAATACGTATATGTGATATACAAATAAATAATTTGTATAAATAAACACGTATTTGTAAATATATTTTTGAGATTTGAAAATATATACAAATAAAATGTATAAATATAAAAATGTGACACAAATAAATCAAGAATTTGTATAAATAAACACGTATTTATAATACAATATAAATTTGAATTTATATTCAAATTTTTTAGATTTTAATATAAATATGCTTGATTTTGTATTTGTATTGAATTTGCATATGTGGATCGCTTTTTTGCTTTTGTGTCGATGAGACATTCCTATCACAAACCAAATGCACAAATAAATGTGGAGTTACACACTCCCCTGAACAACTAGCAGAGGGCACTGCAGCCAGAGCGGTCTGGGTCACAGAGCATTATATGCATTATCTGCTAAATGCCCGGAGTTCTCTGCACAAAAACAATCCACGTCTTTACAGAGAGAACGCACAACGGGCCTGAGCTTGCTAATGTTAGCGTTGTATTAGCTAATGCTAATTTATCCAGTTAATCTGAAAGACCGTGCTAGCTACTTATTTTATTGTATCAATGCCGTTTAATGACCTTGTCCCGATGTAGATACTGATCTCTTATCAGTGCAATGTGTGTCAAATCATCCCAAAAGTCATGACGTAATATGACCCTCCCTAGTGTGCCTCTGATTGGCTTGCCAGTGTCTGACCATGTCTGTGACCCAGACCGCTCTGGCTGCAGTGCCCTCTGCTGGTTGTTCAGTGGAGTGTGTAACTCCACATTTATTTGTGCATCTGGTTTGTGGTAGGAATGTCATCGACACAAAAGCAAAAAAGCAATCCACATATGCAAATTCAATACAAATACAAATACAAAATCAAGCATATTTATATTCAAATATCAAAAATATATTTACAAATACACGTTTATTTATACAAATTCTTGATTTATTTGTATGTCACATTTTTATATTTATAAATTGTATTTGTATATATTTTCAAATCTCAAAAATATATTTACAAATATGCGTTTATTTATACAAATTATTGATTTATTTGTATATCACATGTGTATTTGTGATGAGGTGGCGACTTGTCCAGGGTATACCCCTCCTTCCGCCCGAATGCAGCTGAGACAGGTTCAGATGGATGGTTGTGTATTTGTATTTGTATATTTATTAATATATGCATATGTATTTATATCATATTGATATATATAAGTTGATGTGAGACAATTCTACTTCCATAACTGAGCTGCCATTTCATTACCGTAAAATCTACGGGGGTTGTTTTACGGTGTATTACTGAAAAAAAGGGTACCAAAACGAGTTTTTACCGTAATTTTACCATTAATTCTATTGTCATTTTTACAGTGTACAATTTGATGGTTAACTTGCTTTGAAATCATAAATCAAGCAGATGATTTATTTTGATTTTGATTTTAACAAAACATATTTTGGAATGTATGATGATATATTTTGTGGCATTATTAGATTCTAGAGGTGTCCAACAAATTTTGATTTTCGAATGAATCGCGATTCTTAATGGATTAAAAAAAAAAGTTTTTATCTTTTTAATTTGTCCTGTCTTGCCACTCAGACAAATCATATTGTTGATGTAGATGATCATATCTGCTGTATATATTTACTAAGTGTTAGATACTTCTCTTGTTGCCTTATTTGTATTTGACTTTATTAAATGTTTGGGTAGAATTTTATTACACAAAACCAGTTTTCTTTTAAATAATGAGAACATTTATCAGAGATGTTTATCTATTTTATGGAGGAATGATTAAATACTAAAATATATGCATATAAAATATATGCATGTAATATTTTGATGTCAAATTGCAAAGAACAAATACATTTAGTAAGAAAAGATAAAGTATTTTTCAGGAAAATGTTTATTTTGGTGGTTCCTGAGGGAACTCTCCTGAAGGAATCAATAAAGTACTATCTATCTATCTAAGTACTTTATCAACGCATATCATTTCTGCATAAAATAATGTGGCGGGTCAGATCTGGCCCCCCGGCCTTCAGTTTGACACCTGTGATCTAAAGTTTGACTAATTTCTAGAGCTCCTGTCAGCTAAGGGCCTTTAAAAACTGTCATTACTGACCCCCCCACAGCGCCACCCATCATGGCATCCCTGGCTATGTGAATATTGGTTTGGCGTTTCAACGCACAAAAGTGAATATCCTTTTCTCTCAACAATACCGATACCAACCTTTCCGTTGGAGCCGCTGCCAAGAGCCAGTGCCTTCTGGATGAAGACGTGGAGGTGAACGAAAGGGTTCGGAAGAATCTCACTGAAGATGACGTCGTAGTGCAAATTGGAGCGGAAAACGGGCGTTGTGAAGGACAGGGGAAGACGCAGCTCCAGGGACCGGATGATGTCTTCTTGAACGTTGCTGGGGGCTGTCGCTGTGAGCGCTATGCAGGCGACCCCGGGCATGCGAGAGCGCAGGTCCCCCAGTTTGAGGTAGTCGGGCCTGAAATCGTGACCCCACTGGGAGACGCAGTGGGCCTCGTCCACAGCTAGGTAGGACAGGAGGCCTCGCGAGCACAAGTCAGTCAGGTGAGGCTGGAACGACGCAGACGCCACCATCTCCGGCGTGATGTAGAGCAGCTTCAGCTTCGGGCTCTGGCTCTGTAAGTCGGCGAGGATCACCCGCCGCTCTCCCACTGCAAGCTTGGAGTTGATGGAGTGGGCGGGGATGTTCTGATCCCTCAGGTGGGACACTTGGTCCTGTGAGAGAACATTATTAGTGGCAAATCATGACATCAAATTTAACAGTAGGGTTGTCAAAAGTACTTCCATACCAAGTCGATACCAACAGGCAGAAAATACATCGATACCAGCTTTTTTCCAGTATCGCCAGTGCCAAATACTATAATACTCTCAATTATCTGAGCATGAGCACTGAGTCAGCGCCGAAAAATAATAAAATGAAATTATCAAGTGATTTA
This sequence comes from Entelurus aequoreus, assembly GCF_033978785.1. NCBI lineage: Eukaryota > Metazoa > Chordata > Actinopteri > Syngnathiformes > Syngnathidae > Entelurus > Entelurus aequoreus. The sequence goes on along the minus strand of NC_084736.1, from coordinate 33,680,527 downwards.
CTTATTCATGGAAACAAATGTGGATTTGCTGTTTCCTTATCGTCCTCATTCATAAACAAATGCTAACGGAAGTAGGCTATCGTTCACATTTGAACAAATATTGTACCAATTTCCGGTACCTGGGAATCGATACGGGAACTCAACGATACCAATTTTTGGTACTTTTGTGAGTGTTAATAAATGTTAATTGTTTGATAATAAAATTGTATTGCTGGGTTGCGTATGATGTCACGTCTGTTTTTCTTCTTGGCGGCTTAATTCACACAATGGTCAACAAGCTTGAGCGTAGCATTAGAACAAATGAGAGTGAGTGTAGAGTTGGAGCAGAAAATGTCTTATTGCTGTTCTGTTCTTGGGTGTTCCAGTCGTTCAAACAGAGAGATAGGAAAGAGTTTTCATAGAGTCCCAAAAGAAGAGGTCCATAAAGGTAATAAAGTCAGGGAAAAAACGAACGTTCATCAACCGAAATGGCTCTTAAAAGATTGCTTGTGTCTGCAGTGATCACTTTGGAAAATGTCTGTTTGAACATTTGATTTGTTTGAGAAATGTTCTATGATGCAATTCAGTTTATTCTCTACTATATTAGTAGTGTTTGAGTGCAGAACTAAACGTAAAGAAAGGACAAGAGATGGCATTAGTTTGTGTTCTTTTGTGGTTGCTATGCCTAAATATAACTAAGACGAAATGAAAACTAACAAAATAAACTATTGTCATGTTAAGTCCTAGTAATAAATATTGTGATTGTTGTTCCAATCCACCGTATTTGTGTGGACGATTTTCATAACAGAAACTAAAAGCTAAGTTGTTGTTGTGCAGGAAAGCGAAGCGCTTTATTCGACACGGATGACCATATAATAGCGCTTTTGGTACTATTTGTTAGCATCAAGAAAATATTCTTAATAGTAATAATAAATTAGATTAAAAAAATCTCTGGTAGGTTCAACAGCAGATAATGAATCTTGATATCGCTAGCAAACATTGCAGAACAACAGAGACAAAATATGAACTTCACAACATAAAAACAACTGCAGAGATTAATTGTAGATGAGACTAATATTTGTAGCAGGAAATGAACTGCAAACAAACGTATCCTTTTTCTCATTAGCGTCACGATCACAGCAGCACTGCACTCGTTATGTCAATCAAATATGTTACTTAGCGATGCACGAATTAGTCCAACTTTGTCTTTAACAGATGAATGTTTAATTTGTGGACACCTCCGATGTAAAGACATGATGTGCCTCCTATCTTTTCTTTAAATCCTTGTGAGTGTCGAAGGAAGCGAGGTCATAGTGAGCAGTATTCTTTTGGTGATGATAAATTGTTTCAATCTTTCAATAATTATTTTTCTTAATCCACTCTATCCCATTTTAAATATTTTTCACGATCGCTTGAATATTTTCCTCTCAACCTTTCAAAATACGCCCAAATGTGCACTAATGAGACAATTGGCTGAAACTCAGAAGTGCCCATAGGTCACATGATTGCAACCAAGCAATTTCTTAATGTAATATTAAAAAATGAGCTGATTATGATAACTGATGTTATATCCTGTTTTCTGATTACATTTCAGTCTCATTTGCAGTGCAGTTGCACTTCCAAGACACTAGATGGCAGTACTGTATAGGCTATCGATGGTATGTTGTCAAACTAGGAAGTAGATTTTTCCAGGAAGTTGAATGTGTTATGTTGCGCCCTACAAAGTGTTTATACTGTAAGTATTGTACTTATTACACACCAGCTCTTTTATTGTAACATTCATCTCAGTTGTAGTTTTCACTACCAAATTTGTAGGTGATGACATCGCCATGTAAAGTCGCTAATGCTTATAGTAGCCGGTCTATGGCAAATCCAATGTAAATTTGTGACAAGCTAGCGCATTTTGAAAAACCGGAGCCTTACTTTACGTACATTAGTTTTTTACCAAGCATACTTGCTTTGTTGGTGTTGAAAAATGGATAATCAACCTACTTTTTTATTAGTATCTGCTTATTTTCTGTTTTTAAATGTTCCATCTACACTTCTGTTGAAATGTAATAAACACTTATTCTTCTGTTTTTCGGATATTTTACATAAGTTTTGGGTGATACTTCTAATTCAGGTATGGATCCAATACCAAGTAGTTACAGGGTCATAAAATTGCTCATAATTAAAGTGCTCCTGTGTCCAGGGACATATTTCCTGAGTTTAAAAACCATACAAAAAATGAAAAAAGATTTTGTGATAATAAAAAATATCAATATAGACATTGTAGTATCGACTAGATACAGCTTGTGTACTTGGTATCATTACAGTCGATACTTGTGTAGATCCACTCATTTGTTTACACTCAGGAGCGCTACCTTGCTGTTAGCGGTTAGCTATTGTATCCTCCTTCGGGTTCTAGTGAACCATGTCTAGCTATTCCTTATCCTATACTTACTTTGTCGCTATAGAGGCAAGGATTAGTGATTTATAAGTGGCTAAAACACTACAGAGAGATGTTAGCCGCTAGTTATAGCTATGATTTAAAGCACCGCTTGCAGAGTTGCGCCTCAGTTGCTCCACGTACTAAATCGTTAGTTTTTCAGCTAAAACACGTCTATTCCCTCTCTTCTGTCTTCACATTGTTTCTACTTGCAAGTGATGTGTGTGTGTGTGTGTTGACTCACATGCACTGTGGCTCATATACCAGCCTTGAAGGAGTCATGTGTAATAATTTCATGTTAAGTAATAATTAAATGGCCCTGATTTGTCAAAAGGCATTAATAAATCATGTTCTTTTCCAATACTCTATAACTGATAACAGCAGTTTAGCAGGGATATGCTCATTTCAGAATTAGATTTACAGCCCCGAAATCGTGTTATTGTTCTCATTTCGATGCCTTGCCCTCTACCGTTTGACCAATTAGAAAGTCCATTAGTGTGTCACATTCAGTTTGCCAGTTACGCACCGCCCTCTTCGTCTAGCTACTGCCACTGGTAAAGTTACTAAACATGTCAGACATTAGTAAATCTAAAAGGCGTCATTACGATTCTCAACTTATTCATGACAAAGCCAGGAACTAAACGAGGATTTGTATCGGGATGTCTTTGAAAGATGGAGACGATTGAAGGCGGAGAAGACTTTTTCATCTGACGCCAAACTTGCTAATTTTCTCCTTGATAGGTAAGTCAGACATTTACGTTTTCTTATTACTTGTAATAAATGGAAGTGGACATTTGGTATGTAAACTATATTGTCCAATAGAGTATATGATCTAATCTGACAAAGCTAGTATGTTCGTGCAACGAATGCTTAGTGTGATGGTGCTTCGCTCCTAATGTAATGCTTAGCATGCTAGCCCGGTCAATGACACATGGACATATAGGCTAACGGGGGAAACATATGCCCGTTAGCCTGTATGTCGATGTGTATTTGAACTGACAGGGCAAAATATATTTTCGACAAATAAAACCTATGTGGATATGGGTAGTGTCAGTGCCTATTTCCTTCTCAACATGCTGATACGCTGACGAAATTGTTCCAACATTAGCACGGCAATGTGAAACGTATGGAGACAGCCAAATCACATGATAAAATAATTGCTCATTCGTGTAGCCTTTGGCATAACTTGGTAAAATGTCTCCTCTTTAGTTTTGGGCGTACATTAGGCTGCTAAGCATTCTCTACTTATTTTCACCAGTATAACCATTGCTAGCATTGGTTGTAGTTGGTTTTAGTGTTTGTTTTCTGATAGTAATGACAATAACCATATGATCGCCATTTTTTGTGATATTGTACGCAGGCATGATGTACTTCTTCCTGAAAATTGCCTAATTTCTGTGTAAAATGTTTTGGTTAGAGATTTATTATTGACACAACGCTTGTCTATTCAGCTATTATGGTCCCAGCACCTCAACCCCTGGTAAGAGGCAGTGGAAGTTTGAAGTTCCTTGGAGTAGCCCAGTCCATCGAGCTGGATTCGGCTGCATATCTGGCAACCTCAGTCAGGGAGAGAGATTGCAGTACCATTTCTGGCCACATTATTACATATGGCACCTTTAATTGTCACCACTGTGTGCCTCATGTTGAAGAAAAAAAAAAGTACCAGTGTTATTTTAAGGCAGTATAGCAAGGCTTGAATTTAACCGCAGAAACCATAGCAACTGCCGCGACCGCCCTTGCACTTTACCGCAATGCCCGAAAAATTGACCACCATCGACGGCAACAATGGCCTTGACTTTTTTTTGGACAATAACGAAACAATAACGTAATTGTTTCGTCGAATAAATTGATAAAAACACCCCGACATGACTTTTTTCTTTCATTTTCAACTGTTTAAGACATCACTATAAACAACAAGGGCGGAGCCATTTTGGAAGCGTGGGTCAAAGTTGTTCCGAGATTTTCAGAGAGATACACTAGCTGCATGAAGGTCTGGAAGGACGTCAGGTGTTCGGTGAATTTTCAGGCAGCTCTCAAAATGCAGAGTAAGGAACGAGTCAAAAAAAGACAACAGGCACAATTACAGGCTGTCGGGAAAACATTTAGCAAGTTACACAACTTCTTTAGGTAGGTTAATTTCATAGTTTTAATGGAGTGCTAAATTTGTCGATCGTTTGCCCTCGAAATTCAGCAGTTCTAGACCTGTTAATGTTGTTTATGTGCTGTATCGTGTCGTAAATGCTTATTTGGATTTGTGGCTGCCAACGACCACGTAACACACATGGATTTGTTTACTTTTTTGTAAAGGTTGAACATAAATTTAAAGTTAAAGTACCAATGATTGTCACACACACACTAGGTGTGGTGAGATTATCCTCTGCATTTGACCCATCACCCTATATCAATCAATGTTTATTTATATAGCCCTAAATCACAAGTGTCTCAAAGGGCTGTATCAATTGAGAGTTGAGGGGACAGCGCCCAGGAATACTTTTTTGGTGATTTAACCCCCAATTCCAACCCTGGATGCTGAGATGTCAAGCAGGGAGGTAATAGGTCCCATTTTTATAGTCTTTGGTATGACTCTGCCAGGGTTTGAACTCATGACCTACCGATCTCAGGGTGGACACTCTAACCACTAGGCCACTGAGCAGGTGTTAAGGTGCTGATATTGTTTTGATATGTCATCTTGGTGACATCATTCACAAAAGTGCACTTATAGCTTGTTTTAAAATGTCTCTGACTATCTTGCACTTTCTGTTTTGAAATGACATAAATGTTTGTGCCACTACTTAATAACTGTTTAATAAATACAGTTTTGGTAAATTGACTTAGTTGTGATTTCCCTCTCTGCATGAAACTTAAAAAAATTAGCATATATTAATGCAGTATGAACAATAATGTTTTAATGTAGACACATAGAATCATCATACTGGTGTGATTATATGCATCAAGTGTTCATTCAAGGCTAAGGCAAAATATTGAGATATATATATCGTGTATCGTGACATGGCCTAACCTAAAAATATCGAGATATTAAAAAAAGGCCATATCGCCCAGCCCTAATAATATATATATATATATATATATATATATATATATATATATATATATATATATATATATATATATATATATATATATATATATATATATATATATATATATCATCATCAGTGATTCTCCCGGGGTCATACGGTGTTTCGGGTCTTAATCAAACACCCTCTCCCGGGCGACCCAGCCGAGGGAGATCAGTCCCTCGACTTGTGTCCAGGTAGCGCTCCACGTCACGCGTCCCCCCTCCGACGGTCTGCCCCGGGGTTGCGCCGGTGCTGCTTGGAGGTTCCAGGCACTGTGGGGAATGTCCGGGCCTGGGTCCTCCTCCGTCTCATCAGGGCCGTACAAGGTACTGGCCCTGTGCGTTGCACCACGGGTTTCCTCAAGCAGCCTATCTTGATCTTATGTGTCTTCAGGGTTTTTCGCAACGTTATATGGGTGCTCCCTTGCGGGAGCTGCAGCTTGGGATGCTACCCCTCCCTGCCCCGGTTGCCGTCTTTCCGGGCTGTCAACTGTCTCTCCAGTTGTCACCACTCTTTCGGGGTTGTCATCCAGCCTCTTCCTGGAAGTCAATGGCGATGCCATACTGGATCGGTTTCATAATACACCTTACGGTGCAATCTGGGCACATCAGTGATTCTCCCGGGGTCATAGGGTGTTTCGGGTCTTAATCAAACACCCTCTCCCGGGCGACCCAGCCGAGGTTGATCAGTCCCTCGACTTGTGTCCAGGTAGCGCTCCACGCCACGCGTCCCCCCTCCGACGGTCTGCCCCGGGGTTGCGCCGGTGGTGCTTGGAGGTTCCAGGCACTGTGGGGAATGTCCGGGCCTGGGTCCTCCTCCGTCTCATCATATATATACATATATATATATATATATTCATTCAGGGGAAAGGCAGAAAGAAAGCAAATAGGCACATGCCCGTCCCCCTAGGCCGGCGTAAGATACTGTATATATACTGTTTATATATATATATATATATATATATATATATATATATATATATATATATATATATATATATATATATATATATATATATGTATATATATATATAAAAAATCTAATTATATACAGTATACATGTTTGTGTTTGTATTTTATGATAAGTTATAGCTGCATTTTATACAACTGTATAAATCAATTATAAGAAAATACATGTTGAAGCTGTCATTTTATTTTACAATATTGTTGTTCTAATAGGTGTTAACTATCAAAATAATTAATTAGAGCATGAATGTATGTATGTAATATATATATATATATATATATATATATATATATATATATATACAGTTATACACATATTCCTACACACACACATATATTCAGTCGCGATCAAAAGTTTACATACACTTGTAAAGAACATAATGTCATGGCTGTCTTGAGTTTCCAATAATTTCTACAACTCTTATTTTTTTGTGATAGAGTGATTGGAGCACATACTTGTTGGTCACAAAAAACATTCATGAAGTTTGGTTCTTTTATGAATTTATTATGGGTCTACTGAAAATGTGATCAAATCTGCTGGGTCAAAAGTATACATACAGCAATGTTAATATTTGGTTACATGTCCCTTGGCAAGTCTCACTGCAATAAGGCGCTTTTGGTAGCCATCCACAAGCTTCTGGCAAGCTTCTGCTTGCATTTTTGACCACTCCTCTTGACAAAATTGGTGCAGTTCAGCTAAATTTGTTGGTTTTCTGACATGGACTTGTCTCTTCAGCATTGTCCACACGTTTAAGTCAGGACTTTGGGAAGGCCATTCTAAAACCTTAATCGTAGCCTGATTCAGCCATTCGTTTACCACTTTTGACGTGTGTTTGGGGTCATTGTCTTGTTGGAACACCCAACTGCGCCCAAGACCCAACCTCCGGGCTGATAATTTTAGGTTGTCCTGAAGAATTTGGAGGTAATCTTCTTTTTCAATGTCCCATTTAAAGCACCAGTTCCATTGGCAGCAAAACAGGCACAGAGCATAATACTACCACCACCATGCTTGACGGTAGGCTTGGTGTTCCTGGGATTAAAGGCCTCAGCTTTTCTCCTCCAAACATATTGCTGGGTATTGTGGCCAAACAGCTCAAACTTCATGAATGTTTTTTGTGACCAACAAGTATGTGCTCCAATCACAACAAAAATAAAATATGGGCCCTCCTTTAAGGCAACCTTAAAAAGTTAAAATTCGAGGCCTCGTAGAGTACCTTTTTTAATTCATTAGTACGGGTATACCGTACAACCCTACCCGGTAGTACAGACATCCCTAACGCCACTGCTGTTCTTCTTTGTAATGTAAAATAGTTCACAATTGTTGTTTTTTTTATAGTCTCCTCGTGGAGGCATGGGTGGGGGGAGGCACAGGTTCGGTGGCCACGGATGAAGCGCTGGCTGTCCAAAGTCGGGACCCGGGTGGACCGCTCGCCTGTGCATCGGTTGGGGACGTCTCTGCGCTGCTGACCTGTCTCCGCTCGGGATGGTCGCCTACTGGCCCCACTATGGACTGGACTCTCACTATTATGTTAGATCCACTATGGACTGGACTCTCACAATAGTATGCTAGATCCACTCGACGTCCATTACACCGGTCGCCCAGTGGGGGGTCCCCACATCTGCGGTCCCCTCCAAGGTTTCTCATTGTCCCATTGGGTTGAGTTTTTCCTTGCCCTGATGTGGGATCTGAGCCGAGGATGTCGTTGTGGCTTGTGCAGCCCTTTGAGACACTCGTGATTAAGAGCTATATAAGTAAACATTGATTGATTGATTGATAGTCATATTTAGGAGCACAGTATGGTTTATTTTGATATACTGGGAGGTTATAGAAGACTGCTGTCATTTTAGAATGTATAGTTACTTCTTGGCAGCTGATACTGATAATTAAATTCTGTGCAAAAAGATGTTGAAGGACAGTGATCTTAAATACTGGACACTTTGAAACACCTTTCCGTAAAGTAGTGAATTTAAAAGTACATGGGATCAGTTTTCTTATTCTTATCGTGGTATCGAAGACTGTGGAAATGAATAGATATCGGTATCAACTAATGATAACTGGTATCGTGACACTGACCTGAATGAGAGCAATTAGCGGGGAGATGACCAAAGTGATGCCTTCAGCCAGGAGAGCAGGCAGCTGATAGCACAGAGACTTTCCTGCCCCAGTGGGCATGCACACAAACACGTCCCTGTCACCTACAGGAAGACACAACAAGCATCCTTGAAGACTCAACAATAACAACACAACCTGTCCAACATGTTGACATCGGAAACGGAAGTATGATGTCCTTTTTTTAGTTTGACATAGGCTAACGTGTAGCAACTAGCTTGGTGAATTCCAAGCAGCCAATTCGTAAAAAGTCATGTTGTTTGACATACCTCGAACAACCGCTTTGATAACATTTTCCTGGACCTGAGATCTAAAGCTACTGAACCCGAAATGGGTTTTTAAAGCTTTTTTCAAAGTTGCTGACGTCGCCCGCTCCTCCATTGGCAGATATCGACGGTGCTGTCGCACATTGATGACGTAGACGCCTCTTTTAGTGAACACATGTTAGGTTTGTTTAAATAAAACGTAAACAAATTAGTGACGTCATCGATGTGCGACACATTTTTTTCCTGTTTTTGTTTTATTTATAAAACATGTGTTCACTAAAAACCTAATGTAACAAACTTTTCAGGATGTCACAAATTACCAGATAATGTTAGGTAAGGAGGAGTTTTGTCCCTCCAGAGTTGCCGTAGGGCTGTGACGTAAGAGGTCTTTAAAGGTGGTTGTGGAAGAAGGTGTTAAAGAAGTGGTGGAGACCGGACCTGCTCTTATGACTCCCATTTATTTTTTTATTATTATATTATATTAGTACACATAATATGCGAACCCAGAATACTCGGCTACATTGGTGGCAGCGGTGGGATTTTAACTGCTGTGTTGAAAAAAAAAAAGAAAAGAAGAAAGTGTTACACAGGACTCATGAGTTTTCAGTTAGCTGCACGTGTGTAGTTAGCTGCTAAGCTTCCTGGCTGTTTTGCGGACACGTGGTGTGGTGACGACGACACTTTTAAGCTCGGCAAGACGCTGTTTGACAGACACTCACACGGCATGAATGTCAAAAATGGACTTAACAGCTCCCTTCCCCGGCGACGGTGCCAGAATTTCTCAGCTGGACAGAGACAATTGATGGACCGCTTCTGGGCCAGCCTATTGGCGCATGTGCTTGCTCCGGTGGAGAGCTTGGAGGTGTGTGCTGCGGATGTGAGCCGGCTGGTTACGGAGGCGTTCCCGGCGGTCTTGCTGCTGGCCCTTCATGCTGGGAGACATCCGACAGTGGTGTGAGCAGTGCGGAGCGTGTCGGACCCGCCGGTGCCCTTGAAGTCCCCGTGGGTGGGTCCCAGATTTGTTGGCCCCTCCAGAGGGTGGCCATGGACATTCTGGAGTTGCCCATAAGTCCCCGTGGGCGGGTCCCAGAATTGTTGCCCCCTTCCAGAGGGTAACCATGGATATTCTGGAGTGGCCCAGAAGTTCCCATGGGGTGGTCACAGGTTTGTCGGCCCCTCAGGAGGGTGGTCATGGACATTTTGGAGTGGCCCGTAAGTCCCATGTGGGGGGGAAGGGGTCCCGGGGTGGTTGTCCCTTCCAGAGACTCTGCCAGCACCACCAGATGGTACTTTATTGATTCCTTCACTGCCTATAACCCCAAGTCTGATGGCATGATGGCGCGTCACAATCGAACTATCTCGCAGGGGGCGACTGGGCCGACCTCCTGCGCACAACTGAACTATCTCGCAGTGGGCGATTGGACCGACCTCCTTCACATCTGCACGTTTTTGCATGTTTTGAGGGGCCAGGGTGCTATCTTATGCAATACTTTGTGGATCAGTTAAAATATTGTTGATTTGTTGGTGCATTAAGATTGTGAATTTTTTTCTCTGTTCTATTTCCCCTTGTTTGTTACCTATTTTGTTTGTGATGAAACAGGGACGTTTCTAATTGAGGGGGGGACGTACCTAATATTTATGTTTTAATTGATACGATACCAAACAGGTGAGGGATCAGACAAAGAGCAGCTCGAAGACCTCAATGAAAAATAAAACCTATGGACCCAGATTTCCCTCGCCCGGACGCGGGTCACCGGGGCCCCCCTCTGGAGCCAGGCCCGGAGGTGGGCCACGATGGCGAGCGCCTGGTGGCCGGGCCTGTCCCCATGGGGCCCGGCCGGGCACAGCCCGAAGAGGCAACGTGGGTTCCCCCTCCAATGGGCTCACCACCCATAGCAGGGGTCATAGAGGTCGGGTGCGATGTGAGCTGGGCGGCAGCCGAAGGCAGGGCACTTGGCGGTCCGATCCTCGGCTACAGAAGCTAGCTCTTGGGACGTGGAACGTCACCTCGCTGGGGGGGAAGGAGCCTGAGCTAGTGCGCGAGGTGGAGAAGTTCCGACTAGACATAGTCGGACTCACTTCGACGCACAGCAAGGGCTCTGGAACCAGTTCTCTCGAGAGGGGCTGGACTCTCTTCTACTCTGGCGTTGCCGGCAGTGAGAGGCGACGGGCTGGGGTGGCAATTCTTGTTTCCCCCCGGCTCAGAGCCTGCATGTTGGAGTTCAACCCGGTGGACGAGAGGGTAGCTTCCCTCCGCCTTCGGGTGGGGGACGGGTCCTGACTGTGGTTTGCGCTTACGCGCCAAACCGCAGCTCAGAGTACCCACCCTTTTTGGATTCACTCGAGGGAGTACTTGAGAGTGCTCCCCCGGGTGATTCCCTCGTTCTACTGGGGGACTTCAATGCTCATGTTGGCAGCGACAGTGAAACCTGGAGAGGCGTGATTGGGAAGAATGGCTGCCCGGATCTGAACCCGAGCGGTGTTTTGTTATTGGACTTTTGTGCCCGTCACAGATTGTCCATAACAAACACCATGTTCAAACATAAGGGTGTCCATATGTGCACTTGGCACCAGGACACCCTAGGCCGCAGTTCCATGATCGACTTAGTAGTTGTGTCGTCGGATTTGCGGCCTCATGTTTTGGACACTCGGGTGAAGGGAGGGGCGGAGCTTTCTACCGATCACCACCTGGTGGTGAGTTGGCTGCAATGGTGGGGGAGGATGCCGGACAGACCTGGCAGGCCCAAACGCATTGTGAGGGTTTGCTGGGAACGTCTGGCAGAGTCTCCTGTCAGAGAGAGTTTCAATTCCCACCTCCGGAAGAACTTTGAACATGTCACGAGGGAGGTGCTGGACATTGAGTCCGAATGGACCATGTTCCGCACCTCTATTGTCGAGGCGGCTGATTGGAGCTGTGGCCGCAAGGTAGTTGGTGCCTGTCGTGGCGGTAATCCTAGAACCCGTTGGTGGACACCGGCGGTGAGGGATGCCGTCAAGCTGAAGAAGGAGTCCTATCGGGTTCTTTTGGCTCATAGGACTCCTGAGGCAGCGGACAGGTACCGACAGGCCAAGCGGTGTGCGGCTTCGGCGGTCGCGGAGGCAAAAACTCGGACATGGGAGGAGTTCGGGGAAGCCATGGAAAATGACTTCCGGACGGCTTCGAAGCGATTCTGGACCACCATCCGCCGCCTCAGGAAGGGGAAGCAGTGCACTATCAACACCGTGTATGGTGAGGATGGTGTTTTGCTGACCTCGACTGCGGATGTTGTGGATCGGTGGAGGGAATACTTCGAAGACCTCCTCAATCCCACCAACACGTCTTCCTATGAGGAAGTAGTGCCTGGGGAATCTGTGGTGGGCTCTCCTATTTCTGGGGCTGAGGTTGCTGAGGTAGTTAAAAAGCTCCTCGGTGGCAAGGCCCCGGGGGTGGATGAGATCCGCCCAGAGTTCCTTAAGGCTCTGGATGCTGTGGGGCTGTCTTGGTTGACAAGACTCTGCAGCATCGCGTGGACATCGGGGGCGGTACCCCTGGATTGGCAGACCGGGGTGGTGGTTCCTCTCTTTAAGAAGGGGAACCGGAGGGTGTGTTCTAACTATCGTGGGATCACACTCCTCAGCCTTCCCGGTAAGGTCTATTCAGGTGTGCCGGAGAGGAGGCTACGCCGGATAGTCGAACCTCGGATTCAGGAGGAACAGTGTGGTTTTCGTCCTGGTCGTGGAACTGTGGACCAGCTCTATACTCTCGGCAGGGTCCTTGAGGGTGCATGGGAGTTTGCCCAACCAGTCTACATGTGTTTTGTGGACTTGGAGAAGGCATTCGACCGTGTCCCTCGGGAAGTCCTGTGGGGAGTGCTCAGAGAGTATGGGGTATCGGACTGTCTGATTGTGGCGGTCCGCTCCCTGTATGATCAGTGCCAGAGTTTGGTCCGCATTGCCGGCAGTAAGTCGGACACGTTTCCAGTGAGAGTTGGACTCCGCCAAGGCTGCCCTTTGTCACCGATTCTGTTCATAACTTTTATGGACAGAATTTCTAGGCGCAGTCAAGGCGTTGAGGGGATCTGGTTTGGTGGCTGCAGGATTAGGTCTCTGCTTTTTGCAGATGATGTGGTCCTGATGGCTTCATCTGGCCAGGATCTTCAGCTCTCGCTGGATCGGTTCGCAGCTGAGTGTGAAGCGACTGGGATGAGAATCAGCACCTCCAAGTCCGAATCCATGGTTCTCGCCCGGAAAAGGGTGGAGTGCCATCTCCGGGTTGCGGAGGAGACCCTGCCCCAAGTGGAGGAGTTCAAGTACCTCGGAGTCTTGTTCACGAGTGAGGGAAGAGTGGATCGTGAGATCGACAGGCGGATCGGTGCGGGGTCTTCAGTAATGCGGACGCTGTATCGATCCGTTGTGGTGAAGAAGGAGCTGAGCCGGAAGGCAAAGCTCTCAATTTACCGGTCGATCTACGTTCCCATCCTCACCTATGGTCATGAGCTTTGGGTTATGACCGAAAGGACAAGATCACGGGTACAAGCGGCCGAAATGAGTTTCCTCCGCCGGGTGGCGGGGCTCTCCCTTAGAGATAGGGTGAGAAGCTCTGCCATCCGGGGGGAGCTCAAAGTAAAGCCGCTGCTCCTCCACATCGAGAGGAGCCAAATGAGGTGGTTCGGGCATCTGGTCAGGATGCCACCCGAACGCCTCCCTAGGGAGGTGTTTAGAGCACGTCCGACCGGTAGGAGGCCACGGGGAAGACCCAGGACACGTTGGGAAGACTATGTCTCCCGGCTGGCCTGGGAACGCCTCGGGATCCCCCGGGAGGAGCTGGACGAAGTGGCTGGGGAGAGGGAAGTCTGGGCTTCCCTGCTTAAGCTGCTGCCGACCTCGGATAAGCGGAAGAAGATGGCTGGATGGATGGACGATACCAAACAGCAATGTTATGCGGATGTGATATTATTTGATGACACTTCTAGGCTGTTTAACTAAAAGGTGCTTAAAAGTATGGTGTTTTCTCAGACAAATCTTTGTTTTGCATTTCTTTTGACGATTACTTAACGATATTTAACTTTTGGTAGTTTTTCAAATTTAATTAGATCCTGATTTCTACTAGCTGTAAGCTATATAAAAGAAAGACGGTTAAATATAAAACTGGAGGTTAATAAAAGTATGGTGTTTTCTAAGACAATAAATGTTTTTTCTGTTCATTTTCTGATAATAATGGAATATTCCATTTGTTGAAGATCTGAGTGTGTTTTATTGCAGCGCTGCGGTGGAAAAGAAGAGGCATGCTTTCTGTGGGTGAGGGCGGGGGGGCTCCCATACCATAGTTGAAGAGCGCAGGGGAGACGTTCCTCCAGGGCCTATGTACTTCGGGGCTAACCTTCACTTTACCCGGCAGTGGGTCTTTACAGCTGAGGGTGAATGACGAGGCCGGCGGTTTGTTGCAACTTTGTGACTTTATTGGACGCAGCCATCCACTAAGCTAGAGCACCTGCACGCACTCACTGTCGCCGCTCCCTCACCTCTCTCGCCCACTCACTCACTGACGTCACTCACCTCACATGTTGTCATATCTTAAAGGGCCACACACACACATACATACGCTACTCTCATAACAACTAACAAGACATCATGGCGAAGCCAGAAGTCGAGTGTCTTAACATTCTCAATACTTTTCTTTTGTCGAGCACAAATAAAAAAACATTTTAGTTAAATGTAAGTTGTGTCTTGGATCAAAGATCCTATCTACTTAAAGTTAAAGTGCCATTATGTTGCAGCTATTTAAAATAGTTTTGTCAATTTGTTCTGGCCTGAAATAAATATCTTTGTCTTTGTGTGTTGTATGTAGACCACATTGCTTAGCAGAGTTCAGTGATGTAAATGCATGTCAAGTTGATCAACACATTGTATTATTCTCCAGTGCAATAACAGTACTGAAATGAAGGCTAAAAGGCATTAATGGGAGCCTTAAAAAAAAAAAGGGAAAAAAAAGAAGTAACTAAATAGTTACTTTTCACAGTAACGCATTACTTTTTGGTGTAAGTAACTGAGTTAGTAACTGAGTTACTTTTGAAATAAAGTAACTAGTAACTGTAACTAGTTACTGGTGTTCAGTAACTAACCCAACACTGGTCCTGATACATAGTTTGTGTGGTTATGAAATGTGGAATATGAGCTGCACACATTCCACAAAAGTTTCCTCTCAGGAGACGCGGGAGAAATGCTGCGCACGCAGCTGCAACTAAAATACGACATATTAATTATGATGATATGCAATCGCAAATCGTACACACACTTTTATTTCACCTTCACACATGATGCAAACGAATCACTGCCATTATTATATACCTGTAAAGGTGTGTCTGGTAAGATTAATATTTGTTACATTTATGTAAATTGATATATTAGTAGGATGTATAAAAATATCACATAGTATTTTATCAGCATCAATTGTGACCCTCTGATATATTTGCATGATATTGTCATTTTAGAATCTTTTAGATTTAGTGATTTTGTCTTCATTGTGATTATAATGGCAATAAAACAGAAAAACAACAAAAATATATTTGTGAAAAATCATGTTGATATCAATCTGATACTGATACCAACCTTTATGTTGCTACTAGCAGCCGCAGGTGTCATCATCAAGGGCTGCATGCGAAGTCCAATGCATGCACCCGTTATTACTGATACTGATACCGATACTGATGCTAAAGAGAAGTTCCGGCTGTGCTGCGGCACCGAGAAGTGCAACGACGCCTTACCCAAGTCCGTCGCACCCGGCCAGGCCGGCGCCTCGGCCCTGCTGGTGGTGGTGGCCACCATCGTGTCTGTGCTGGTCCAGGTGTGGGAGTGAGACAACATGTCACCATAGCCACCAAGCAGCTCCATTGGCACATATTTGACTTTGGATTCAGTCCTAGCAAACATTTTTAGCACCTCTGCGTCTTTAAATGTGAACGTTGGGAAAAATAAGTCTGCTCCTAAAATGGATGACGTTGTGTTGGAGATGTGAATGTTGTGCGACTTGCTGTCAGTCATTGGAATTGTTCACCATGAACAAGAACTTGTCCATGGATTTGAAAAAGGGTTAATTAAGTTGCTCAAGTGCACACTTTCTATTCATTTGGAAACAAATGGCACATCTTGCAAGATTGTATGGTTGTGTCGCGCCAAATTTCTTCCCCCTACAAAAACCTTCCCCCCCCATTTACTTCCGGGGCTGCGTCCAATAAAATCACAAAGTTGCCGGGGGTCCTTAACCGGCATGCGACTGTCCTGTTTCGCGCCTGTACAAAAAAAAAAACAATAATCGATTTCTTCAGATTCCAGCAGCTGTCAAAGACGAAGTATCCTTCCAGCGACGGGCAGTCAAAGCCGAAGTGCTATCAATCGCTGTCAATGACGTAAGAGGAAACATGATCACTGAAGTAAATGAGGGGGGGAATGTTTTTGTAGGGGGAAGAAATTTGGCGTGACAGTTGTAAATATGAACCATACAATGCTGTCACGCCAATTTTCTTCCCATTACAAAAACCTTCCCACCCCCGTCCACCGGGTGGTTGAAGACGGCCCGGAACTCAGAGCGGAAGGCGGAACAGTCAGTGCCCAGAACATTGTTCCGGTCGACCGCAGCCGTGGCCCACCTGAGAGCTCTACCGGCTAGGAGGGAAAATATAAACACAATCTGCGAGATGGCTGGTGTCAAAAAGTCATTTACCAGTACCAGTCATTTAGTATATAAATTATACTGTTAATAATAAAGTATAAAAAAAATTATGTAAATGATAAATTAGTATATAAATAATACTGTTAATAATAACAAAGTATGAAAAATAATACTGTTAATAAAGTAGTATAAAAATACTGCAAATGATAAAGAAGTATATAAAATACTGTAAATGATAAATAAGTATACAAAATAATACTGTTGATAATATGAAAGTATAAAAAACAATACTGCAAATGATAAAGAACTATATCAAATAATACTGTTAATGATAAAGTATTTAAAAAAACAATACTGCAAATGATAAAGTATATAAAATACTGTAAATAATAAAGTATATAAAAGAATACTGTACATGATACAAAAGTACATACAAAAACACTTTAAATAATAAATAAGTGTATAAAATAATATTGTACACGATAAAGAAGTATATACAATATTACTTTAAATAATAAATAAGTACATAAAATAATACTTTAAATAATAAATACATGTATAAAATAATACTGTACATGATAAAGAAGAATATATAATACTGTAAATAATAGAGAAGTGTATAATATAATACTGTAATTAATGAATAAGTGTATACAATAATACTGTACATGATAAAGAAGTATATAAAATAATACTGTACATGATAAAGAAGTATATAAGATAATACTGTACATGATAAAGAAGTATATAAAATAATACTGTACATGATAAAGAAGTGTGTGAGAAGCTCGGAGGGGATCAGGAACATGTTGTCGTTAGTGGACCACCAGATGGCGGTAGAACTCAGAGAATGAATGCATGGAAAGGAGTTCTTTGAATATTTGTTATATTTACCTCAGTAAGACTTTGAGTCGAACATCATTTAGCCAAATAAAACTTCCCCTCATCCCTCAAGTGTGTGACCCTCTTGACCCCATCCTGCAAGTCTGGTCACGTGCACCGTGTGGATGACGTCATTATCTTCTTTTTCTTCTGCACTCAAACAATTTGTCATCCAGCAAAGCACATTTTACTTTGTCAGCTGGCCGTATTTCATCTGCCCAGCGAGTACCAACATAACTCATCTTGTATTCACGAGGTCATCTTTAGTTCACCAAACATTTACAGACAAGGGATGTACTTATAAATCACGTAATTAGTTATGTACCTTGATATCATTGGACATACCATAATAATAACGCCAACAGGAAAACATTGGATATATTTCTGTGTCCAAACAGTGAAAGACTGAACATCAAATATCTTGTCTTTGTAGTACATTCAATTGAATATGGGTCGAAAAGGATTTGCAAATCATTGTATTCCGTTTATATTTACATCTAGCACAATTTCCCAACTCATATGGAAACGGGGTTTGTAATATTTTTCGGCCTATGTTGTTACTTGGGGGACATTTTAGAAGTACGCTAACTTTTCTTATGTCATATTGTTGACGTTAGCCTGTTAATGCATTGTACTAGCATTTTAGCTAAAAAAAAAAAAAAAAAAGCTAATGCTAACGACGCTAGCGTCATTACTTAGCACGCACAAATATGCATGAAAACACTCCTACAGATGTCACACATGGGATGGGATGGGATGTTATCATGTTAACATTATTATGCTAACATTAGTATGCTAATGCTTTTGTTTTAGCTAATTCTAATCATTTGAACCTAAAAATCCGAAATGTTATTACTTGTGGCTATCTTAAAAGCAGGCTAACTTTTCTTATGTCACAATGTTGACGTTAGCCTGCCAATGCATTATACTAGCATTTTAGCAAAAAAAAAAAAAAAACTAAAAATAATGGATTTTGATATTTGGCGACATCTTAGAAGAATGATCACTTCTCGCATGTTAGCATGCTAACATTATCATGCTTAAAATGTAATGCTAGCATTTTATTTAAAAAAAACACAACCTAAAAGCAATGGATTTTGATACTTGGCGCCATCTTAGAAGTATGCTCATTTCTCACATGCTAGCATGCTAACATTAGCATGCTAAAAATATAATGCTAGCATCGAAAAAAAAAAACAAACATCTAAAAATCATGGATTTTGATACTTGGCGCCATCTTGGAAGTATGCTCACAATACTTCTTGCATGTTAGCATGCTAACATTATCATGCTAAAAGTTTAATGCTAGCATCTTATTTAAAAAAATAAATAACCCTAAAGCCATGGATTTTGGTACTTGGCACCATCTTAGAAGTATGCTCACTCCTCACATGTTAGCATGCTAACATTAGCATGCTAAAAATTTAATTCTAGTATTTTATCAACCTTTTATTCAATTGATCCTAAAAATAATTGACTTTGATACTCGTTACCATATTAAAATAATGCTAACTTTTCCAATGTTGTAATGTTAACATTATCATGACGTTTTATGCTAGTATTTCAGCTCATTTTATTCATTCTAACCTGAAACTTATGGATTTTGATACTTCACGAAATGAAAACTTGTCCAAAAGATGGCGCCATAGCACAAACAGTAAAACACCCTCTCAGTGTTTTTGCTTGTTTTTGTTTTTTTTTATAAAAAATTTCGGCCACTGTGACATTACGGCCAGTTTGAACACTAACACTATGTGTGAATATTCCATGACGCGATCCTTTGACGGACCACTAGATGGGGTCCACGTACCGCAGTTTGAGAATCAAAGCAAACGCAAAGAGCATCGACTCACAAAATGATTGTACAGATTCGGGAGGTAGCGATATCAAAATGTCACAATCCGGTTATTGTGACGGTTTTTATTTTATCACGGTATTTCTGAATGTGCTTATAATAATTTTATATAGATACTGAATTCTGGTAACCAAGTTTTAATAAAAAAAAAACCATAATAAATTGACAAAAAAAAACCTACGATAAATTGACATTGGCAGAAGAACTAAAAATCCATTAAAATATTTAATACAATTTTTATTTGGGCGTTGAAATTGACATTTTTCTCATTTCGTCTTTGTTAATAAAGTTATAAAAAAAACAAAAACGCCCACGTCGTATCCCTCCGATCGATCGCTTTGTTCTATGTCGGATGTGCACAATCAAATATCGTAATTACTCCGAAACTAACGTGTTTGTTTACGTTTCAATTGTGCTATGTCCTTTCTTGACGGGGAAAGACGTTCGTGTCTCTTGTTTTCATGTTGGCATTTAAGCTAGCTAACAAGCTAGCGAGAGCCAGTCAAATTGAAAGTTATCAGTCACGTTTTATTATCGATCATTTTAATTTAAAACGGTAATACTAATACTATTAATAATACTAACTAACTTAATTATTATTGATATTGTTTATAGTTACATCCCTGATACCGAAACAGGGGCCCTTAGATAAATTGGGGCCCCAAGCAGACTTTTGTCTTAACACAGAAATATTTCACACTTTTTTTATTCATGTATGATTATCTTTTTTAATCAAATTTGAATTGAATTTAATGCATGTTTTGTGCTGAAACTAATTCAAGTTCAATACAGGAAGTAACTTTTTTACGAATGACAACAACAACCAGCAACACACTAAAATGAGCTTGTATCAAATAGGAAAAGGCAACATCACACAGCAAACAACACGCACTACTACTACTACGGGGGAATAATGAACAACAAATCAATGAAGTGACAAGCTTGCAATCCTACAATACCACGTTTGTGAACAAGAAGACTACAGTCGTGGAAGCAGATTCAATCTCTTTATTAGCTAGCGCTAACACAATCCAGTGAAAACATTCAACATGGCTGCTGTTATTACAAGTAAAATGCCGCTGCTAAGCTAACAAACAAAGCAGAGCTAATGCTGCTTTGTCTGGGCGCTGATGTCACACGTCACTTAGCCTTTTAAAAGACACACACACACGCACGCACGCACGCACGCACGCACGCACGCACGCACGCACGCACGCACGCACGCCCACACACACACACACACACACACACACACACACACACACACACACACACACACACACACACACACACACACACACACACACACACACACACACACACACACACACACACACACACACACACACACACACACACACACACACACACACACACACACACACACACACACTCACAGCTTTCATGGAATATCTCAGCTGCATTTGCCAGATATTTAACGTTTCTTTTTAAGTAACGCAATATTTACTTACTCTCTTAGTTAATTAGATTACTAAAGAGTGATCATGTGAGAAATTAAATTACTTTTTTGGCAGAGTAACTATAATTACTTTGTAAAAGTAATTTTCCAAATACTGGAAATACCACACTGAGCATAAATGACCGCATTTGGTGGACTATAAGCTGCTACTTTTTTCCAACGCTTTGTACCCTGTGGCTTTCAAAATGGTGTGTTTAATTTATGGATTTTTCTTCGCTAACGGCCATGATGTTTTGTATCCAACAAATATTTTTCAACAGACGCTGAAAAGGTGTGTCGTTTGTGCTACGGCGCCATATTGTGGACGAGTTCGCTCACTGCAGGGCATATACTTCCTCCTAGAAGTACACCCCGTTTCGTCTTCTATTCGTCCATAGCGTTTCTACTCGTATGGATTCTTCACTCATCGCTCCAAGTTTTACAATTCTGACCTACTGAACCGTCCCATGTGTTACGTCTGCAGGAGTGTTGTCATGCATGTTTGTACGTGCTACCGTAATGCAATCAAGCTAGCTTCGTTGGCATTAGCTAATATGCTAACACGATAACGAGTGTCTCTATTGTATTGTTTCGGTTTCGTAAATTCACCAAAACGTCACCGTGGAGTTATTAAGTCTGTTTAGCTGATCGGAGAGCAAGCTTCTGCAGCTAGCGGGTCCATGACCATGACTTCTGTTTTGTTTGATCGGCCGTTTTACTGCCCTGTTACAGACACCGTTTGGAAACAAATAAGGTATGTAAATAAACATTTACAAAATATTTCGGCTTATGGTCCGGTGAGGCTAATATATGTAAAACTATTTATTTATTTAAAAATTGGTGGGTGTGGCTTATACCGGTGCACTGTATATCCCAAAAAGTATGGTAGTAGCTGGATTGAACCTGGTATGTCTGTTTTACAAGACCAGCACTCATGGGGAACTATGCCGTTATATTCTTGTCAGTGACGGAGCAGAAGGCGGCTAGCAACACGTTTGCGGTAAAATTCCGTTTGAATTTTGACTTATTCCCGGCAAAATGGGACCCCTGCAAAGACGCACACATGACCTGCATTAACACTAATCCTCGTTCCAAGCGGCAGTTCATGCTCAGGAAATTCCTTCTTCACATAGTCAGCAAGAACAATCAATTTTGAAGATTTACTCGACCTTTCTGATGAGCTCAGGTCACTTCAGAGGAACTGCGAGCCAATTAAAAAGCAGCACCTAAGCTGCGTGTGCATAAAAAAAACAAACTAAAATGCATTAGGCTTGAAGAAAACAAACCCACAAATTAAGGATTTTGTCATTTTTACGAGAAGACTCGGTTTCAGTTTCGGAGATTTTAGCCGTAAACACGTTCACACTCCGGTGTAGGCCCAGCATCAAACGACAATTAAAAGCAATCTGGCGCACAAACACAGGACTCTTCAAACTGGAACTGCTCCCAAAAAAATTACTTGTTGTTGTAGAAGAGAGGGTATCTGCACGGAAGATCAGACATGTTGTTGTAGTTCCGTCCCGGTGGGACTCTGGTGCAGACCGCTACCATCCAGTTGAGTGGCGGAGCACGCCGACATGTTTCAGGGACCGCTGGCGCTGGACGTGATCGCACAAACCTGAAAAAGAGCACCCATGTTGTCTGGGAGGAGTGGAGTTTTACATTTTGCATACAGTTTTTGGTGCTCACCTGTTGCTCACAATACTCCATAATTGCTCACATGTTTCGTCGTCCTACGGAAAAACAAGAACACAATTGGAAAAATGTTTGAGGGGTTTTTGGTGGGTTTCACTTCCAATACAATACCGATATTAACCCCATAAGAAAGGAGTCCAATTGTAAGTACATACCTTTATAATATATCAAATAAATAAATGTAATCTGGCATATGCTGTTGAGATGTTTCATGAGAGCAGAGTGTGTGTGCCTTTATTGTAAGTGTACATACTTTGAATTTTTAAGTGGTGAGAACAGTGGTAGTTATGAAAAACACTCACCGATTTACTGTCATTGTAAACATTACTTTTTCAAAAGTAACTCAAGTTGCTTCTTTCTTTGCAAAAAAGTAATTTAATTACTTTTTAATAAATGTAATTACTAGGTAAAGTAATTAACGCGTTACGTAAAAAAAAAATCTGTAATTTTTTTTTGAACATCTTGAGATGTTTCATGAGAGCAGAGTGTGTGCCTTTATTGTAAGTACATACTTTAAATATTTAAGTGGTGAGAACAGTAGTAGTTATGAAAAAAAAACCTCACCTATTTACCGTCATTGTAAAAATTACTTTTTCAAAAGTAATTAAAGTTACTTGTTACTTTGCAAAAAGGTAATTGAATTACTTTTAACAAATGTGATTAATTACTAGGTAAAAGTAATGTATGCGTTAAAAGAAAACATGAAAAAAACTATGGCATATGCTGTTGAGATGTTTCATGAGAGCAGAGTGTGTGCCTTTATTGTAAGTACATTCTTTGAATTTTTAAGTGGTGAGAACAGTAGTAGTTATGAAAAACACTCACCTATTTACTGTCATTGTAAAAATTACTTTTTCAAAAGTAACTAAAGTTGCTTGTTTCTTTGCAAAAAAGTAATTTAATTACTTTTTAATAAATGTAATTAATTACTAAGTAAAGTAATTAATGCGTTATGTAAAAAAATAAATACAATTTGGCATATGCTGTTGGGATGTTTCATGAGAGCAGAGTGTGTGTGCCTTTATTGTAAGTACATACTTTGAATTTTTAAGTGGTGAGAACAGTAGTAGTTATGAAAAACACTCACCTATTGTTACTATGCAAAAAAGTGATTGAATTACTTTTTAATAAATGTAATTAATTACTAGGTAATGTAATTAATGTGTAAATTAAAAAAAAAAATCTGTAAAAAATCAAGTACATCTTGAGATGTTTCATGAGAGCAGAGTGTGTGTCTTTAAAATGAAAAAATTAACTCAGATGTGTTTGTTAGCTCAGCAGCATATTAGTTAATGCTAACGACGCTAGCGTCATTACTTAGCACCCAGAAATATGCATGAAAACACTCCTACAGACATCACACATGGGACGGGATGGGATGTTATCATGCTAACATTATTATTAGAGATGTCCGATATTATCGGCCGATAAATGCTTTAAAAGGTAATATCGGAAAGTATCGGTATCGGTTTCAAAAAGTAAAATGAATGACTTTTTCAAACGCCGCTGTACGGAGCGGTACATATCCGGTAAAACATGGACGTCTAGTATACTCTGGACTGAAGCTGTGTGCCTTCATTGTTTTTGTAGCTGTTGTTTTGAGGCAAGTTTAAATTTTTTTTTTAAAAATAATGCACTTTATGAAAGTCAAAGTATAGTATTTCCCATAGTTGTAGTGGGTATTAGGATTATCTCAGGGAGAGCATGTCCCAAATTCCAAGCTGCTGTTTTGAGGCATGTTAAAAAAAAAAAAGTACTTCAATAATAAATATGGCAGTGCCATGTTGGCACTTTTTTCCATAACTGGAGTTGAAGTTGTTCTTTTATTTTGGAAAACCTTGTTTTTGATTGATTGATTGAAACTTGTATTAGTAGATTGCACAGTACAGTACATATTCCGTAAAATTGACCACTAAATGGTAACACCCGAATAAGTTTTTCAACTTGTTTAAGTCGGGGTCCATGTTAATCAATTCATGGTAAAGTTACATTGTTTAATGCATCCAGCGGGGCACCACAACAGAATTAGGCATAATAATGTGTTAATTCCACGACTGTATATGTCGGTATCGGTTGATATCGGAATCGGTAATTAAGAGTTGGACAATATCGGAATATCGTATATTCTGCAAAAAAGCCATTATCGGACATCTCTATTATGCTAACATTAGTATGCTATCGTTTTATGCTTTTACTTGAGCTAATTTTAATCTTTTGAACCTAAAAATTCAAAAGGTTATTACTTGGGGCCATCGTAGAGGTACGCTAACTTTTCTTATGTCATAATGTTGACGTTAGCCTGCTAATGAATGCATTGTGCTAGCATTTTAACAAAAAACAAAAAAAAAACTAAAAATCAAGGTATTTGATATTTGCCGACATATTGGATACATATTGCATGTTAGCATGCTAACATTAGCAGGCTAAAAATGTAATGCTAACATTTTATTAAAAAAAAAAAATAAGAAAAAAATCTTGGATTTTGATACCTGGCACAATATTAGAAGTATGCTCACTTCTCACATGCAAAAAATGTTAATGCTAGCATTT
Source organism: Entelurus aequoreus (assembly GCF_033978785.1). Lineage (NCBI taxonomy): Eukaryota > Metazoa > Chordata > Actinopteri > Syngnathiformes > Syngnathidae > Entelurus > Entelurus aequoreus. The sequence goes on along the minus strand of NC_084736.1, from coordinate 33,655,610 downwards.
TATGAAAAAAAAAAACAAAAACCCTAAAAATCATGGAAAGAAGTATGCTCACTTCTCGCATGTTAGCATGCTAACATTAGCATGCTATAAATTTAATGCTAGCATTTAAATAAAAAAACCCCCCTAAAAATCAGGAATTTTGATACCAGCAACATCTTTGAAGTATGCTCACTTCACATGTTAGCAAGATAACATTAGCATGCTAAAAATGTAATGCTACCATTTTATTTAAAAAAACAAAAAACCTAAAAATCATGGATTTTGATACTTGGCGCCATCTTAGAAGTATGCTCACTTCTCACATGTTAGCATGTTAACATTAGCATGCAAAAAATTTAATGCTAGCATTTTATAAAAAAAAACAACCTAAAAATCATGGATTTTGATACTTGGCGCCATCTTAGAAGTGTGCTAAAAATGTTATAGTAGCATTTTATTAAAAATGTATTCAATTGATTCTAAAAATAATTGACTTTGATAATCGTTGCCATCTTAAAATACTGCTAACTTTCCCAATATTATAATGTTAACGTTATCATGACGTGACGTTTTATGCTAGTATTTCAGCTAATTGTATTTATTCGAACCTAAAACTAATGGATTTTGATACTTCCGGTTGAAAGCACAAAGAAATAAATAAAAATCCTCTCACTTTAAAAAAAAAAAAAAAAAAAAAATTATGTGCGTCAGCCAAGGAAAAATCCATAAATTAGCCGCCCCTTCTTATCAGCCGCAGAGTTCAAAGTGTAGGGAAAAAAGTAGCGGCTTATAGTCCAGAATTTACGGGGCATGTTGTTTGCTGTGTGATGTTGCCTCTTTCTAAGTTCATGCTAGTGCTGCTTGTTGCTTTCATTAGGAAAACGTTACTTCCTGTTTTGATTTGAAAGTTGTTTTTTTTAAAATATTTTTTTGTGAATCATGAATTGATTTAAAATTTTTATAAATATAAATCGCAATTTGGACGGTTGATTATCAGTATCGGCTCATTTCTTAATGTGGCAATAAAAATAGATTTTATCATCAAAAACAATTAATATTTACACACAAATTGGTACTGTTGAGTACCAGTATCGATTCCCAGATAGCAGAAAGTGGTACCGTATCGGTTCAAATGTGAAAAGTACCAGCCCTATGGTATCATTCAGCAGATGTAGAGATGCAATAATGAGCCTGCAGCGTGATGATGGATTGGTGTTCACTGTTCAGCTTCTGAATCATTTAGCGCCAGAAGAGTTTTAGTCAGCGGTCACAAGCTAAATGTGGGACAAGTCTTAGCTAGTTATGCATGTGTGCACTGCTCCACTTTCTGCCCTTGTCTGGAGAATGCTAACATTGTATGCTAGCATTTTAGCTACTTTTGTCTGACACTTAGCGCCATCTTAAAATGATGCTTGTTGTCTTTGTAATGTTAGCATGCTAACATGTTATGCTAGCATGTTTTTTAATTTTATTCGTTTGAACCTAAAATTAATCTTCAAAGTATGCTAACTTTTGCCATGTTATCATGCTAATGTTAGCATGCTAACATTTTATGCAAGCTTTTTATCTAATTTTATTTGTTTGAATCTAAAATTCATTGATTTTGATACTCAGCGCCATCCTAAAAGTATGCTAACTTTTCTTATGTTATCATGTGAACGTTAATATGCTAACTTTAGCGTGCTTACGTTTTATGCTAGTGTTTAGCTAGTTTTATTTATTTGAACCTAAAATACACAGATTTTGAAACTTGGCGCCATCTTCGAAGTATGCTAACTTCCTATGTCATTCTAATGTGGGCATGCTAACATTTCATGTTGGCTTTTAAACATTTTTTTATTCGTTTGAACCTAAAATTAAATTAATTTGATACTTGCCACCATCTTCGAAGTATGTTTATGTTCTACGTTATCATGCTAATGTTAACATGATAACATGTTATGCAAGCTTTTTATCTAATTTTATTTGTTTGAATTTGAAATTGATTTATTTTGATACTTAGCGCCATCTTAAAAGTATGCTAACTTTTCTTATGATGTCATTCTAATGTTACTATGCTAACCTTGGTATGCCAACATTTTATGTTAGTATTTAGCTAATTTTATTCATTTGAACATTTTAATCAGGGATTTTGATACCTGCCATCTTTTAAGTATGCTAACTTACTATGTTATAACATTCATTGCAAGATTTTTATCTAATTTTATTCATTTGAACCTAAAATTAACTGATTTAGATACTTGGCGCCATTTTAAAAGTATGCTGACTTTTCCTATGTAGTTTATCATGTTAACGCTATTATGCTAACATTATTATGCTAACATTTTATGATGGTATTTTAGGTAACTACATTTTACTTGTACACATTTTCAATGGGAGACAGGTCTGGACTACAGGCAGGCCAATCTAGTACCCGCACTCTTTTACTATGAAGCCATGCTGTTGTAACACATGTTTTGGTATTGTCGTGCTGAAATAAGCAGGGGCGTCCATGATAACGTTGCTTGGATAGCAACATATGTTGCTCCAAAACCTGTATGTACCTTTCAGCATTAATGGTGCCTTCACAGATGTGTAAGTTACCCATGCCTTGGGCACTAATACACCCCCATACCATCACAGATGCTGGCTTTTCAACTTTGCGCCTAGAACAATCCGGATGGTTCTTTTCCTCTTTGGTCCGGAAGACACGACATACACAGTTTCCAAAAAATATTTAAAATGTGGACTCATCAGACCACAGAACACTTTTCCACCAGTCTCTTAGATGAGCTCGGGCCCAGCGAAGCCGGGGGCGTTTCTGGGTGTTGTTGATAAATGGCTTTCACTTTGCATAGTAGAGGTTTAACTTGCACTTACAGATGTAGCAACAAACTGTAGTTACTGACAGTGGTTTTCTAAAAATCAGGTATTTTGATACTAGGCATCATCTTTCAAGTATGCAAACTTCTTCTATGTTAGTATGCTTTTTGATTGATTGATTGAGACTTTTATTAGTAGGTTGCACAGTGAAGTACATATTCCGTACAATTGACCACTAAATGGTAACCCCCGAATAAGTTTTTCAACTTGTTTAAGTCAGGGTCCACTTAAATTGATTCATGATACAGATATATACTATCATATATACTATCATCATAATACAGTCATCACACAAGATAATCACATTGAATTATTTACATTATTTACAATCAGGGGTGTAGAGGGGGGTTGGGGGGGGGGGGGGGGTAGGATATGGACAGCAAGTAGTGGACATAGAGAGAGAGAGAGAGAGAGAGAGAGAGAGAAAGAGAGAGATAGAGAGATCAGAAGGCATAAGAAAAAGTATCTGCATTTGATTGTTTACATTTGATTATTAGCATTTGATTATTAGCAATCTGGGGAGGGTGTTAGTTTAGGGTTGTAGCTGCCTGGAGGTGAACTTTTATTGCGGTTTTGAAGGAGGATAGAGATGCCCTTTCTTTTACACCTGTTGGGAGCGCATTCCACATTGATGTGGCATAGAAAGAGAATGAGTTAAGACCTTTGTTAGTTCGGAATCTGGGTTTAACGTGGTTAGTGGAGCACCCCCTGGTGTTGTGGTTATGGCGGTCATTTACATTAAGGAAGTAGTTTGACATGTACTTCGGTATCAGGGAGGTGTAGCGGATTTTATAGACTAGGCTCAGTGCAAGTTGTTTAACCCTGTCCCCTGTCTTCCACCTTGAGCCAGCCCACTTTGGAGAAGTGGGTAGGAGTGAGGTGGGATCTGGGGTGGAGGTCTAGAAGTAACCTGACTAGCTTGTTCTGAGATGTTTGGAGTTTAGATTTGAGGGTTTTGGAGGTGCTAGGGTACCAGGAGGTGCAAGCGTAATCGAAAAAGGGTTGAACGAGAGTTCCCGCCAGAATCCTCAAGGTGCTTTTGTTGACCAGAGAGGAGATTCTATAGAGGAATCTCGTTCGTTGGTTAACCTTTCTGATTACCTTGGTTGCCATTTTATCACAGGAAAGGTTAGCCTCTAGAATGGAACCTAGGTAGGTGACCTCATCTTTCCTGGTGATAACAATGTCACCTACTTTTATGGTGAAGTCATTGACTTTCTTAAGGTTGATGTGGGACCCAAACAGGATGGATTCCGTTTTACCCAAGTGTATGGATAGCTTGTTGTCAGCAAGCCAGGTGCAAGTTCTACAGAGCTCAGCACTGAGGATTTTCTCCACCTGTGACTTGTCCTTGCCGGATACCAGCAAGGCAGAGTCATCCGCAAACAAAAACAATTCACAGTCGCATGCCGATGACAAGTCGTTTATGTATATTAGGAACAGTAAAGGTCCCAATATACTGCCTTGGGGGACTCCACAGCTCACCGACAGGGGGAGGGGGGGGGACACACAGTGCCGTTCACCTCTACCACCTGCTCCCTCCCCTCCAAGTAAGATTGCATCCAGCTCCAAGAGGTTTTGTTAAATCCGATTGCTCTGAGCTTGTCCAACAGTATAGCGTGGTTAACGGTGTCAAAGGCCTTCTGAAGGTCCAGCATGACCATGCCGCAGTATTTGCCCGCGTCCACCTCATGTTTGATGTGGTCGGTCAGATAGAGAAGGCATGTGTCAGTGGAGTGGTTAGTTCTGAAGCCGGATTGGAATTTGTACATGAGTTTATTAGTGGCAAGGTAACTATCGACCTGTTCATAAACTATTTTCTCCATTACTTTCGAAATAGAACTGAGAATAGAAACAGGTCGGTAGTTGCCAGGTTCCAGTTTGCTTCCTTTTTTAAAGAGGGGAGTTACTCTTGCTATCTCAAAATCTTTTGGTTTTGCTAACATTTTAGGCTAGCGTTTTGGCTAATTTTATCAGTTTAAACCTAAATAATCGGGATTTTGATACTTAGCGCCATCTTAGAAATAGGCTAACCTTTTGAATTTTATCCTGCAAACATTAGCATGCTTGGGTATTGTACTAGCATTTTAGCTAATGTTGTATGTTAACACCATATGATATTGATTTTGATACTTGGCGCCATTTTAGAAGTACGCTAACATGTCCTATATTACCGTGCTAACATTTCCCTGCAAATGTATTGTACTAGCATTTTAGCTAATGTTGTTTAGCCCTAAAAAACTTGATTTTGATACCTGATGCTGCCATCTTAGAACATTACGTAGAACAAGTTAGCATACTTTGAAGATAGCACGCTGCTTATATATTTTATTGATTACATAATACAGAGAGTGCAATTATTACACTGTAAAATGTTTGTTATCACATTCCTTAATTCTCCATGCGTTGTCTGACCTCATAAAGTACTTTTTTTGTTTGTGTAATCGCACAAAGGCTGCTGGCGTGACCCCACGAGGCAGAGACGGCAGGCGACGTGCAAGTAAAAGGCACGTAATGAGGGCGCACCAGCATGTGTGTGACAGCAGATCGCAGGGGAGCATCGCAAGGAAGGTCACACTGGTAGATAATCACTAATCAGGAGGGTTTAAGGAACAGGCGATCTACCTAATCACTCATCAAGAGCAGGTGTGGAGAATCAGTGCTCAGGTGGCTGAGCATGAGGGCAGGCAGGAAGTGGAACACACACACAAAAAAAAGGAAGACCAAAATGACTTGTTGTCCATACCTGGTGTTTGTCACTGTCATTTTCTGTCTGCTGCTTGGTTGCTCTTCTCGTACGGCACTTCTTCTTCCTTCTGCCTGCACGCAGTGACAAGTACATTCCGACTCTGACACTTTATTGTCACAAATGTTTGTGAATGTTGCCATGGAGACGTCCCCATCCCGCTAAGGCGTCAGGTCATTGTGCTCGCGTGAGAGACACAAATGTTACATTTCATGTTCGTCTTTACGGACGTGCGGGAGGGTGCATGTCTCGCCAAAAAAACGGCTTGGCACAACCTTTTTTTTTTAAAGTACCATTATCACTGGAGGAGTAGATGGAAAATGAATGACTAAGTCTGCTACTCGCACACACTGACACAAGAAGGTATCCGCTAAATGCCCGCTAGCATCTTTGATAAAGCATCACATCAAATTGATCCTAATTACCGTGCAGTCCCTGAATGCCACAAATTTTCTGCCATCTTGTGGACAAAGTGAGTAAATCAGATCAAAGACCCTTGAATGTATTTAGAAGTCATAACACAGCATTTACTTATACGACAGTCCAAACAACCTTCCCTAGTCATGGTCCAATTTAAAAAAAAATTAAACTCACATAAAAGTCAACACTTGGTCACACATAACACAACCTACTCACTGAACTTTGTGGATATTATGAAAAACTAAAAAAAACACCATAAACAATTTCTAAATGACACTTATTTAAAGCCATTATAGTGCATGATGGGAAGAATGCAAAACACACTTATCCATGTTTAGCACATTTTAGCTGCTTGATATTTCTGATCGATTACAAAACTTTGTTTTAATATCCAAATATATATATATATATATATATATATATATATATATATATATATATATATATATATATATATATATATATATATATATATATTCATTCCTGGGTTGTACAATTTGGTACCAAAATGTATACCAATACTTTTACAAATAAAGGGAACTGCGAAAAAGTGCCAATTTTGGCTTTATTTTAACAGAAAATCTTACAATACAATAAACGTTTGTTTCCTATTGTACTCAAGGAACAATTTTTGAAGGTTATATATAATGTAAAGTTAAGGGCATTAAAACACATTGGGCTTTTCTTGTTGCACTCAAAGAACAATTTACAATTTTCCATATGTACAAACCCCAAAACCAGTGAAATTGGCACGTTGTGTAAATGGTAAATAAAAACAGAATACAATGATTTGCAAATCCTTTTCAACTTATATTCAATTTAATAGACTGCAAAGACAAGATATTTAATGTTCCAACTGAGAAACTTAATTTTTTTTTTTAGCAAATAATCATTTAATTGGAATTTAATGGCAGCAATACATTGCAAAAATGTTGGCACAGGGGCATTTTTACCACTGTGTTACATGGCCTTTCCTTTTAACAACACTCAGTAAACGTTTGGGAACTGAGGAGACCAATTTTTGAAGTTTTTCAGGTAGAAATCTTTCCCATACTTGCTTGATGTACAGCTTAAGTTGTTCAACAGTCCGGGGTCTCCATTATGGTCTTTTAGGCTTCATAATGCACCACACATTTTCAATGGGAGACAGGTCTGGACTACAGGCAGAATGTGGCTTGGCATTGTCTTGCTCAAATAAGCAGGGGCGTCCATGATAATGTTGCTTGGATGGCAACATATGTTGCTCCAAAACCTGTATGTACCTTTCAGCATTAATGGTGCCTTCACAGAAGTGTAAGTTACCCATGCCTTGGGCACTAATACACCCCCATACCATCACAGATGCTGGCTTTTCAACTTTGCGCCTATAACAATCCAGATGGTTCTTTTCCTCTTTGGTCCGGAGGACATGACGTCCACAGTTTCCAAAAAACAATTTAAAATGTGGACTCGTCAGACCACAGAACACTTTTCCACTTTGCATCAGTCAATCTTAGATGAGCTCCTTGTTTGTGAATGACTGAGCATTTCATGGAAGCTGTTTTTATACCCAATCATGGCACCCACCTGTTCCCAATTAGCCTGTTCACCTGTGGGATGTTCCAAATAAGTGTTTGATGAGCATTCCTTAACTTTCTCAGTCTTTTTTGCCACTTGTGCCAGCTATTTTTAAACATGTTGCAGGCATCAAATTCCAAATGAGCTAATATTTGCAAAAAATAAAGTTTACCAGTTGGAACATTAAATATCCTGTCTTTGCAGTCTATTCAATTGAATATAAGTTGAAAAGGATTTGCAAATCATTGTATTCTGTTTTTATTTACCATTTACACAACGTGCCAACTTCACTGGTTTTGGGGTTTGTAAATGTTATGTATCTACATGTGCACAGCAGAGAAGCTGTTAACTCATGAGAGTAGCGTAGTAGCGTACACTACAGTATGTGTTTTTGTGAGAATGTCACGTGTTGGCTGAGTGAAGTCAGTGAGTGAGTGGGTGAGTACAGAGAGACAGAGGAGCACGTGCACTGCGCAGTAAAGTGATGAATAGGTCCGCTTGTGTCTTGCAAAACTAATAATAAAGCAACCAAATTGTCACAAATTGGCGGCCTTGAATTCGGACCGGAAAGCGGATCTTATCAGACCCATTGTGGAGTAAGCTGAACTGAAGGGAACGTGTGCCCTGTGCTCCTCTACTACGGTCTGCACCGGAGCAAACAGCAGGACAGGTGTAACAACTACATTACCTGTCACGTTTTATAACACCTTTTTTTCCCAAGGCATTATAGTACCGATTTCAATCAATTAGTATCGCGGTACTTTATTAGTACCGGTATACCGTACAACCCTAACATATACACACATATTTATATATATAAATATACACACACACACACACACACATACACACACTTACATACACATATATATAGTTTGGACACCCCTGCGCTAAAGCTTCAATGTAAAGTCGCGCTGATCGATCCAGATGTCGATACTATCGATATCTAGTATAGTATCAGTACATAAACGTACTGAATACAAAAGTGATAAGATGAATCATTTTTTTCCCCTTGTAATTGGTTGTGTTTGTTATTGTTTACAAAGTAATAGAGGAAGTCTCTGGATGCAGGAAGGCTTTGAAGGCAAAACCCGAATGATTCAAATGTTTTTGTTTACATTTTATTTTGTTAAATAAATAATTTGCAATATTCAATACCCCAAATTTAATGCATTGATTGTGCTGTACAACAATACAAGCAAATTTAAAGCTTTATAAAAATGGGTTCTTGTGTTTACTTTCGTTACTTGCTATTAAACACGTTCAGTTTTATAATCTTTGGTCAAAGTATCGGATCGGTACTCGAAATTGGATCAGATCTGACGTGTGACAAGATGTCCCAATCCCACATGACAAGGTTTTCTACTTTCCTGTGCTTAGAATTGTTTCCTGTCCTGGTGCTCTTATTTTGCTTCTAATTCCTGTTTGGTCTCTGCGTTTTAAAACACCTTTACTTTTAATTCCTTGTCCTGACAGCGCAGCAGTTCTTCGACGTTAATTTGATCTATTTCAGGGGTGTCTGACTATTTTTTTTCAAGGGTCACGTCGCAAATATGGCCGCCCTTGGGGTCCGCTTGTAAGAGTGAGAAATACATGTTTATACACGATTGCTTATGCATTTTTTTTTTACGTAATGCGTAATGTCGCTCAGTCACCTGAATTTTATCGTACAATTTACAGTATTTTTATGGTATATTACTGTAAATGTAAAAATAATTTTTTTACATAAAAATTTGGGCGATGACTGAGCAGCCCGTTTTTTTTTTTTTTTTAATCATACAATCATGGTTGTTTTGCTGTATATTACTGTAAATAGAAAAAATGTACGTAAAATTTTAGCAACAGAGCGACGGTTTTTCTTTTTTTGTTTTGTTTTTTTAATCGTAAAATCTTTGGTTGTAGTTTTTATTTATTTTTTACAGTTTTGTAAATGGAAAAAAAACGGTACCATGGCTTTTTCAGGGGAAAACTGTTTTTTACGGTAAAATTCTGGCAACAGAACGGCTAGTTTTTTTTATCGTAAAATCTATGATTGTTGTATTAGCACAGTATTGCGGTACATAGAAAAGCGGTACTATATTTTTTTACGGTAAAATTTGTTAGTTTTTAAAAAAAAATCTTAAAATCTCTGGTTGTTTTGAGTGTACGACTGTAAATTCTGGCAACTAAGCAGCCATTTTTTTTTCAAATCGTAAAATCTATGATTGTTATTTTTTTAAAGTGTTGCATTGGAAAAAACGGTACCATGGCTTTTTTTTTTTTTTTAATGTCCTGCCCAGCTTCTCGGGCAAATCATATAGCAGATGTAGATGCCCATATCGGCTTTTCAGATTTACTTTACAAAAGAGAAGTGTAGGATACTTCTCTTGTTGCCTTATTTGTATTTTGACTTTATTAAATGTATTTATATTATCATTTGGTGCAGCCGGGCCGGAGCAGGAGGGGATAGAAAGAGAAAAAAAGGGAGACAGAGGGGGGAATTGTGGGGACAAGAGGGGGATAAGACAGAGAGACAAAAACAACAACAGCAAACACAACAACAACAACAACAACAACAGAGCAACATCAGCAAATACGACATGTACAAATATGATGGTAAAATTAATAGCAAATAAGCAGTTAGCGAAAATAAAAAATAATACAGAAATGACAATGAGCATTATTACACTAAAAATGGAGCAATATGAATACCAATAGAAATAGTGCTATTGATAATAAACAATACCAATACTTTACCTTTATTATCAACAATACAATTGTTCAAATGCAACAATACATGTACGTAATGATAACTTGAGATACGAAAGAATGCAGAAAAATGGAGGGGAAGAAAGAGAAGCAACCTACATTAACCTTGTAGATTGTTATAGTAACAATAGGTTAAGCTTTGTCAGTGTGCCATGTGTTATACCCAGTTTACCCTAGGGCAACAACGTTAATGTATGTTTGATGAAACGTGATTATGTGCATGAGCGTATGTGTGCATATGTACTTGTATATGTACAGTATGTGTATATGTGTGCTTGTACAGTGAATGTATGTGTATATGTGTGTTTGTACAGTGAATGTATATGTATAGAATGTGTATGTGTGTGTTTGTACAGCGAATGTATATGTACAGTATGTGTATACAGTATGTGTGTTTGTACAGTGAATGTACACTACCGTTCAAAAGTTTGGGGTCACCCAAACAATTTTGTGGAATAGCCTTCATTTCTAAGAACAAGAATAGACTGTCACGTTTCAGATTAAAGTTCTCTTTTTCTGGCCATTTTGAGCGTTTAATTGACCCCACAAATGTGATGCTCCAGAAACTCAATCTGCTCAAAGGAAGGTCAGTTTTGTAGCCTCTGTAACGAGCTAAACTGTTTTCAGATGTGTGAACATGATTGCACAAGGGTTTTCTAATCATCAATTAGCCTTCTGAGCCAATGAGCAAACACATTGTACCATTAGAACACTGGAGTGATAGTTGCTGGAAATGGGCCTCTATACACCTATGTAGATATTGCACCAAAAAGCAGACATTTGCAGCTAGAATAGTCATTTACCACATTAGCAATGTATAGAATGTATTTCTTTAAAGTTAAGACTAGTTTAAAGTTATCTTCGTTGAAAAGTACAGTGCTTTTCCTTCAAAAATAAGGACATTTCATTGTGACCCCAAACTTTTGAACGGTAGTGTATATGTACAGTATGTGTATGTGTGTTTGTACAGTGAATGTTTATGTACAGTATATGTATGTGTGTGTTTGTACAGTGAATGTATATGTGTAGAATGTGTATGTGTGTGTTTGTACAGTGAGTGTATATGTACAGTATGTGTATATGTATGTTTTTACAGTGAATGTATATGTACAGTATGTGTATACAGTATGTTTGTATAATGAATGTGCGTGTGGATGTACGAACTTTGAGTGTGTAAATATGTACTGTATTTGTATATGTATGTGGGAGCGTAGGTACCTATGTATGTGTGTATGTATGTGTGTGAGTATATGTGAATTTGCATGTACAATACATTTGACTCCCAGTGTGTGCGGGAGCCAGAGTACGGCCCCAGCCTCCAGAGAGCCCATCCCACAAACAGTAGGTACCATGGCTTTTTCAGGGGAAAACGGTTTTTATTATAGTAAAATTCTGGGGACAGCAGTTAGTTTTTAAAAAAAATTCGTAAAATCTATGATCGTTTTATTTGCACATTACGGTAAATAGATATTTTACAGTTAAATTCTGGCGACTGAGCGGACAGTTTTTTTTTATCTTAAAATTGATGGTTGTTTTTGTAATGTACTACTGTAAATAGACAAATGTAAGTACAATTCTGGCAACTAAGCAGACATTTTTTTTAATTGTAAAATATATCGATGTTTTTCTTTTACAGTTTTGCATTACTATAAATGGAAAAAATGTACCATGTCTTTTTTTAAGGGTACATTTTTTTCTTAACCTTAAAATGTATTGTCATTTCTACAATGTTCAATTTAATTAATAACTTGCTTTGAAATTATAAGTCAATCAGATATTTATTTTTATTTTAACATAAAAAAGTTGTAATGTATGGTAATGTAATATTTGTTACATTTGGAAACACAAAACTAATAGTTGATTATTATTATTACAGATTAGAACTACTTTCCAACCTTAAATTCATAAAAATGTAACTAGCATTACATTATTAACATGAACAACATGATTACAGATTCATACATAAGTGAAGCACATATTTGATTATTTTGATTTTTTTTAAAATGGAATGGATGATGAAATAATATTTGTTGTGTTTTAGATAACATTGAATACAAATATATGCAGGTGAATGAGGTACATATATTTTTTTTCTGTCAAAACAGATAAAACGAATACATTTATTAAAAAATGATTAGTATTCTGTTGACACATTATTTCCAGGCATCATAAAACAATGTGCATTGAGTTTGACACCTGTTTTCTATATTGTCCCATCTCTTTCAGTGTTCATTTATTATTTAGTGTATGCCAAAGTGCTCTGTTGCTTCTGAGTTCCTGCTTCTTTTGCCTGGTTCCTAATCAAACGACCTTCTGCGTGTACTTCGCCTGCCTTTTCTGCGCCCTGGGATCACGACAAGAGCCGTATTGACCACACGCTGCTGGGTAAAGCTACACCTTTTGAGGTTACACTGACATAGATGGCCAAGACCTATACATAGATTTTCATATTCCACTTTAGAAGTTCCAGTAATAGTTGGCCACAAATCAACATTGTCAGCCACCTGTTCCCTGCCCTGTAAATAATCTGTGCACTGTAAACCAAAACCTTTGTCACTTCTGGCCAGGGCCGCCCCTCCTTATACGCTCATTAGGCACTCTAGCCCTGGAACCCAAATGGGGAGTTAGAACCAGCAGCTCGCTAACTTACATGATTTTTCCCTTAAGTGCTACGGTCACGGTTGTTCACATTAAAAAAGACCCATGGGGCCGTGGTCCAGCACTCGTTCTAATGGTCCTGGACCCCTGGCAAGGCCCTTGATGGTGGGTCCTATTTTACATGTAAAATGTCAATTAACAAATAACCCCTCGGGAAAAAAATAGTGGAATCAGCAGGCCTTTTAGAAAGATCGCAGCATGTAGAAGGAAGTTACGACTGTTATAATTTTCCACCACAAGGGGGCGATGTTGGTGTCAATATCAACATCACGTGGTGCTCAGACCCCAACCTCAAATCCTCACATCAGTTTGGAAGGAGATCTGATCATCGAAAGTGAAGTAAAAACAGTCTGATGGGTGATGGCTGTTTTTTCTTTTTTAAACATTTTTTAAATTTGTTTTCAGGCAAAAATAGAAAAAAATTGAACAAATGCTGTTTTTTCCTCCAAGTAAAATAAAAAAAGGAAAAAAATAGTAATAATAATAAATAAAAATAATTATGATCAAAATCTGTAAATCTTAGGTTCAAACAAATAAATTATAAATAAATAGTAATAGTAAGTAGAAAAAAAACCCAAGGACAGCTTCATTACTGAATGGGCTTAGAGAGATCTAGCAACTAACAAGCACACAAAAGGCCCATCAACCACCCACATCAAGTGTGTTTCAGTCGGTGTTAATTTGGAGATCAGTTTCACCGAGACACCTCAGCTTAAAGGCACCAATTTTGCGTTCTTGAGACTTCTTCACGCGCCCTGTCATGGTGGATCCCGAAAATATGTTGAAATTTGAATATTTATTCGACACAACATTGGAAAACATTAACAGAGGCTTCCCAGAGGGTGAGATAACTCCTGGAATTGACTGACTTAGAATGGCCAAAAGTATAGATGTGGGTGTTCAAGTTAAAGGAAACTGCTGTAACGTTTGCTGTGGTCTGGAACAACATGGCACAAACAACTATCAGAAATGCAGCCAATATTACATACAGATAATGTGTCATGAGACATGCAAATATAAATTAAATACGCAGAGGACATAAGAAAAGGAAATTAAATGAGCTCAAATATACCTACAAACGAGGCACAATGATGCAATATGTACATACAGCTAGCCTAAATAGCGTGTTAGCATTGATTAGCTTGCAGACATGCACTGACCAAATATGCCTGATTAGCTCTCCAACAAGTCAATAACATTAACAAACCTCACCTTTGTGCATTCAGGCACAGTGTAAAAGGTTTGGTGGACAAAATGAGAAAAAGGAGTGGCATAAAGTTCTACATGTAAACAAACTACGGTGAGTTCAAGGCCCGGCCGAATGGGTAGGAGAAAACGGCCTGCGCCAAATACTCTCATCAGTGAAGCATGTTTAATATAAACAGTGGGATTTCTAACAATTAGGAAGGTTTGTCCTACTACAGAAACCATATCCAAACAAAATATATTTTTTTCCTTTCATCTTTTTCCATTTTCCTACATTTTTCAAAAAGCTCCAGGAGCCACTCGGAGCCTTGTTTTTAGATGTTAATGACGGCTTTTCTTCAGATTTTCTGTGTTTAAATCCTATTTCTTTTCTGCGCTTTTTTGTACAGTTCTCCCCCAGGCTTTGTTTTGCTGTGCATTTTCACTTTTTCCAAGACATTTTGCTTGAAATTTCCCCGATGTTGTCCTTGGTCTATCAATATGCTCGCCTTTTACAACCTTCCCATGTTATTGGTACTTGCTCCACACTCGGGGACGGCGTGGCGAAGTTGGTAGAGTGGCCGTGCCAGCAATCGGAGGGTTACTGGTTACTGGGGTTCAATGCCCACCTTCTACCATCCTAGTCACGTCCGTTGTGTCCTTGGGCAAGACACTTCACCCTTGCTCCTGATGGCTGCTGGTTAGCGCCTTGCATGGCAGCTCCCGCCATCAGTGTGTGAGAATGTGGAAATACTGTCAAAGCGCTTTGAGTACCTTGAAGGTAGAAAAGCGCTATACAAGTATAACCCATTTATCATTTATTTCTTTACTTCTGTGAACAGTCAACATCTCGTGCAACCTTCTTGAATAACTTTGATAATCCTCTCCTTGGTCTAAATCTCTCGTGTTGGAGCCTTGATTCATGTCAATGCACATGTTGCAACAGCTCGCCCAAATGTGGACACTCCTTTTTAACTGCAGACTCGAACACATTTCATCTGACGCGGGCGTTATCTTTGGAAATGAACATTTACAGGGTGATTCCATAATTTTTTTTTTTTACAGAAACTGTTACTGACTATGACAGTTTTTCTTGATTTTACTGTTTCTTAAAGCCAAAAAGTTGCTATAAAAAATGACTGTAGTTTGTGTCATGTATGTTATCTGCTTTTCTTCCCCCGACAAAATATAACCGTTTTCTCTGTTTTGTCATTGATTGTGAAAGGCTATTTTTTCAAAGCAGTGGCTATTTTGGGATAATGCGTGCGAAAGGGAGCCGTGGAAAGAGTGTGAAATTTAACACCCGTGACCCACTTGTCTTGCCCTGTTGTGTTGTCTGACGGGTAAAGTACACACGTCACACCTGACTGACACTGGTGTTATAAGAGCTGATTGCAGGGTTTTGTGTTGCTGTGTGAGCGTACAAGCACACACTTCCTGTGAGAGCCACTCTCCTAAGGCGCCAGTTTTGCAGGAAAAAACAAGAATCACTATAAATAGTAAAACTGCATTTTTGTATTTGTTTTTTAATGCACACAAGGGTCAGATGGTCAGTTAATGTCTTCTAGGGATGGGTACCAAACCCAATACTTTTTTTGGCATTGACCGAATCTCGCCGGTCCTACGTGAAATCAAACGCTGCCATGTTTCCGTACCTGGGTTGCGCATGACGTCACCCCCTACTTGCCTCTTCGCACATCAGCAGCACTGAGAGACATACTTGCCAACCTTGAGACCTCAGATATCGGGAGGTACTGTATATATATACACAGTATATATATATATATATTTTAAATTTTTTTAATTTATTTTATTATACAGAGATATAAAGAAATACTTGAATTTCAGTGTTCTGCAGGCTATCCAGTAGATGGCAGTATTGTCCTGTTTAAGAGTGTCACAACATTGCTGTTTACGGCAGACGAACTGCTTTACGGTAGACTAAACGTGACTGCTGTTGTTGTCAATGTTGTGTGTTGTTACCGCGCTGGGAGGACGTTAATGAAACTGCCTAACATTAAACCCACATAAGAAACCAAGAACTCTCTCTCCTTGTTGTGCACTCTACTCTCTAAAAGCCGTATATGTTATAACGTAATTGGGCAGGCAAGCTGTTTGTATTGTGGGAAAGCGGACGTGAGAACGGCTGTCCCCACTCAGGTCCGCATTGAGCTGAAGGGGGCGTGGCCTCCAGCTCCGGCTGAATACCGGGAGTTTGTCGGGAGAGGCGCTGAATACCGGGATTCTCCCGCTAAAAACGGGAGGGTTGGCAAGTATGCTGAGAGCGGACCTCGTACCGCTTGGTAATGTTGCCATTTTCAAAGCCAACAAAGAAAAACACTCTTAATTAAAGTAAGGCCTTACTTTTCCAAAAATGCACTAGCTTGATGCTTGAGGCTTTGCTACTGATTAGCATTAGCAATTTTACATGGCAATTTTAACGCCTCCAAATTTGTTAATGAGAACTACAACAAAGATGCACGTTACATTCAAACAGCTGGTGCGTAATAAGTACAATACTTATAGTATTATGACTTTTTAAGGTGCAACAAAAAATATACACTACTGCCATCTACTGCAACTGTAATTGAAACTCAAAAATGTGATAATAAAACAAGATATAACAACTGGACAACAGTGGACCTCGTACCTCTAGGTAATGTTGCAATTTTCAAAGCTAACATAGAAAATGACAAAAAAAAAAAACGCTTTAAAGTAAGGCTTCACTTTTCCAAAGAAGCGCTAGCTTGACGCTAATATACATTGGCTTTGCTACTGACATGCTACTGATTAGCATTAGCATTTTTACATGCCGATTTTAACGCCTCCAAATTTGTTAATGAAAACTACAACAAAGATGCACGTTACATTCAAACAGCTGGTGCGTAATAAGTACAATGCTTACAGTATTAAGACTTTTTAGGATGCAAAAAAAAATATACACTACTGCCATCTAATGCAACTGTAATTGGAACTCAAAAATTTGATAATAAAACAAGATATAACAACTGGACAAGAGTGGACCTTGTACCTCTAGGTAATGTTGCAATTTTCAAAGCTAACATGGAAAATGATAAAAAAAAAAACCCGCTTTAAAGTAAGGCTTCACTTTTCCAAAGAAGCGCTAGCTTGACGCTAATATACATTGGCTTTGCTACTGATTAGCATTAGCACTTTTACCTGGCGATTTTAACGCCTCCAAATTTGTTAATGAAAACAACAAAGATGCACGTTACATTCTAACAGCTGTTGCGTAATAAGTACAATACTTATAGTATTAACACTTTTTTGGGCGCAAGAAAAACAAAAACTATGCACTACAGCCGTATAATGTCTTGAAAATGTAATTGAAAGTCAGAAATGTAATAAAACAATATATAACAACTGGACAGCTCATTATTAAATTGCAATAAACAATTAGATTTTATTATTTAAATTTAGATTTTATTAAAATAATCAATATTTATCAACACACACAAAAGTACCAAAAATTTGTATCGTTGAGTACCGGTATCGATTCCCACGTATTGGGTTTTGTTACCGTATCAGTTCAAATGTGAAGTGGTACAAATAATATTCTAGGAACAAATTGTGGGGGCTTGTCCGGGATCAGCCTTCATCTAAATTGGTGAGTGAAAATAGAATTTTACTGAGTTACATATTTGTCTTAGTGCAGGGATGCCCAAAGTGGAGCCTTTGGGCCAAATTTGGCCCGTCGTGTCATTTTGTTTGGCCCCCCCAAAGGGTGGCTAACAAATTTAACACCTATTTATACAGACTTCTTTCAAGCTGCACAATCATTGATGGCAAGTCCAATAGACTACACTGAAAAAAGTCAGTAGATTTGACCTATAACCCAACAGGTCAGTCGCCAAATAATCGGCGGGACAATTTTTACATTTACAGTTAAGCACTGTAGAAACAAAGACCGTAGATTTAACGGTAAAAAAAGCAGGAAATCAGTCGCCAGAATTTCAAGGTTAAAAATAACAGTGGTACTGTTTTTCCATTTATAGTGATGCACTTAAAAAAAAAAATACTGTATGTTTTTCTCTGAAAAACTGGCAGCTAAGTCGCCAACATTTTACTGTAAAAATAAGAGTGGTACAGTTTTTCAATTGACATAAGACTGTAAAAAAAAATTACCGAAGATTATTCTGCAAAAACTGGCAGCTCAGTGGACAAAATTCTACCGTAAAAATTAGACTGGTACCATTTTTCAATTTACAGTAATGTAATGTTAAAAAAAAAAAAGCCATAGACTTTACATTAAAAAAAGTAACAGTCATTGTAAATTTTACGGTAAAATTCTAGTGACTAAGCTGTCAGTTTAGTTTTTTTTTTACTGTAAAATGTATGATTTTTTATTTTTATTTTTATTTTACACAGGCTAACTCAGGGGGTCAGCAATCCGCGGCTCGTGAGCCGCATGCGGCTCTTTAGTGGCACCCTAGTGGCTCCCTGGAGCATTTTTTTAAAAAAGGATTGAAAATGGAAAAAGATGAGGGAAATTTTTTTTTTGTTTTAGTATGTTTTTTGTTGGACAAACATGACACAAACCTTCCCAATTGTTAGAAAGCCCACTGTTTAATATTTTTGTGTGTATGCTTCACTGATGAGAGTATTTGGTAAACATAGTTTTGTCCTACTAATTTCGGCGGTCCTTGAACTCAACATAGTGTGGACTGTGATGAAACAGTTTGTTTACATGTAAAATCTTCCACTCCTTTGTCTCATTTTGTCCACGAAAAGTTTTATGCTGTGCGTGAATGCACAAAGGTGCGCTTTGACATTGTTATTGACTTGTTGGAGTGCTAATCAGGCATATTTGGTCAGTGCATGACTGCAAGCTAATTGATGCTAACATGCTATTTAGGCTAGCTGTTTGTACATGTTGCATCAATATGCCTCGTTTGTAGGTATATTTGAGCTCAGTTTGTGTGCCGTGTTGTTCCAGACCACAGCAAACATTACCTAGCTTGCCAAAGATTATAATACATCTATTAGAAGACAGTCTGCCATTTTATTTAACTTGGACACACACATCTATACCTTTGCCCATTAAAGCCAGTAATTTCCAGGCGTTATCTCACCCTCTGAGAAGTTTTACTAATGTTTGCCAATGTTGTAAAAATGTGTCGAATAGATTATAAATTTCAACATTTCTGTCAACGAAGATTTGCTTCAGCCTGCAACAGTCATTGTGATAGTAGGCTATTATAGCTAATAGAAACACTTACATCCTGTGCTGTCTTCATTATAAGACTTATAAATTCATTTTGATAGTAGGCTGATGTAGCTAACAGACAATTACGTCATGTATTGCCTTCATTATAAGACTTGAGACTTTTACAGTCATTTTTATAGTAGGCTATTATAGCTAATATAGACACTTGCATCATGTGTTGTCTTCATTATAAGACTTATAGAATAGAAAGTACTTTATTGATCCCTGGGGGAAATTCAGCACCACAGTTCGCTCACAATAGACAATAATAATAATAAAATATATATATATATATATATATATATATATATATATATATATTCTACATATAAGTGCATTCAAGAAGGAACATATGCATTATACAGTCTGATGGCTGTCGGTATGAAGGACCTCCTGTGTCGTTCAGTGTTGCATTTTGGGAGTCTGAGCCTTCCACTGAACGTGCTCATTCTCTCCACAAGGTCCGAGTGTAGTAGGTGGGAGGTGTTGTCCATAATGGCAAGGAGTTTTGCTAGACTTCTCCTTTCTGACACCACCGCCAGAGAGTCTAGCTCCACTCCCACCACATTACTGGCCTTCCTTACCAGCTTGTCCAGTCTGTTTGCATCCCTCGCTCTCAGCCCGCTGCCCTAGCAGGCCACGGCGTACAAGAAGGCGCCCGCCACCACCAATTTGTAGAACATCTTTAACATCTTTGTACAGACGTTGAAGGATCCTAGCCTCCTGAGGAAGTAGAGGCGGCTCTGTCCCTTCTTGTAGAGTGCCTCAGCGTGTTTTGACCCATTCAGCTTGTTGTCCATGTGTACTCCGAGGTATTTATAATCCTCAACCATGTCCACTTCAACCCCCCCCTTATGGAAACAGGGGTCACCGGAGTACTCCTCCTCCTCCTTCCCAGGTCCACAACCAGTTCCTTGGTCTTCGTCACATTAAGCTGGAGGTGGTTCTTTCCACACCATGTGACAAAATCCTCCACAAGTGCCTTATATTCCTCATCATCACCATCTTTAATACACCCCACTATCGCAGAGTCATCAGAAAACTTCTGAAAGTGGCAGGACTCTGAGTGATAATGGAAATCGGTGGTGTAGATGGTGAAGAGGAAGGGGGAGAGGACTGTCCCCTGCGAGGCCCCGGTGTTGCTGACCAGCCTGTCAGACACACAGTCCTGCAGTCGCACGTACTGTGGTCTGTCAGGTAATCAACAACCCAGGACACCAAGGGGGCCTCCACCTGCACCATCTACAACTTCACACCCAGTAGCCCAGGCCGTATGGTATTGAAAGCACTGGAGAAAACAAAAAACATGACCCTCACACTGCTCGCAGGCTTGTCTAGGTGAGTGTGGGCTCGGTTCAGCAGGTAGATGACTGCGTCCTCCACTCCCAGTCGGGGCTGGTAGACGAATTGGAGTGGGTCCAGGTGGGGCGGAGTTGTTCCAGGACCAACCTCTCCATGGTCTTCATGATATGGGAGGTTAGAGCCACCATCCCGTAGTCCGACACACTGGGTCGCGTGCACTTGGGGATGGGGACCACGCATGAGGTTTTCCATAGTGTGGGGACTTTGTTGAAGATGTGCTGGAGCACACCACACAGCTGTGGGGCGCAGGCACCCTGGGGTTCACACAGTCAGGACCCGCGGCCTTGTCTGTTTGTAGCTTATTTAGCTGTGCATTCACCAGTTCTGCAGACAGACACACTGGGGGGGGGGGGTTCATCAAGTTGAGGGTGAGGTGTTAAGTGGGGGGAGGTAATCATTGGAGTTGGGGGGCTGTGAGGAGGGTAGGTGGGGATGGATTAGTTCGCTGGGGGGGGTCTCAGGTGATTGGGAGAGGGGGGGTTTCATCAAGTTGAGGGTGAGGTGTTAAGTGGGGGGAGGTAGTCATTGGAGTTGGGGGGCTGTGAGGAGGGTAGGTGGGGATGGATTGGTTCGCTGAAGTTGTCAGGGGGCCGGCTGGCATGTCTCGGGGGGGGGGGGGGGGGGGGGGAGCTTGTCGGAGCCGATGTGTCAAACCTGTTAAAGAACTGGTTTGGGTCATTGGCCCTCTCTTTGTCTCCGTCCACCCCCCTACCCCCCGACGGTTTGAGGCCGGTGATGGTCTGCATACCTCTCCAAACCGCCTTCATGTTGTTGTCCATCAGCTTCCCTTCCAGCTTCCTCCTGTAGTTCTCCTTGGCCTCCCTGAGTCTGGTCTTCAGCAGCCCCTGAACTCTTTTCACCTCCTCCCTGTTCCCAGCATTGAATGCCCTCTTCTTCTCATTCAGTAGGGCTTTGATGTCCTTGGTCACCCACGGCTTGTTGTTTGGGTAGCAGGTGACCGTCCTTGATGGGACATTTGAGTCAACACAGAAGTTGACATAGTCTGTGATGCACTCTGTGAGCCCATCAATGTCCTCTCCATGAGGCTCCATGAGCACCTGCCAGTCAGTTACCTCAAAACAGCCCTGTAGTGTCTCTTGGACCCCTTCTGATCACCTTTTCACTGTTATATAAGACGTTTAGAGTACTTTTGATAGTAGGCTATTATAGCTAATATAGACATTTACGTCATGTTTTGCCTTCATTATAAGACTTAAGGTCAGTTTGATAGTAGGCTATTATGGCTAATATAGACACTTACGTCATGTGTTGTCTTCATTATAACACTTATATACAGCTTTTAATTTTTTGCGGCTCCAGACAGATTTGTTTTTTGTATTTTTGGTCCAATATGGCTCTTTCAATGTTTTGGGTTGCCGACCCCTGGGCTAACAAGAGAACTATAGAACCTGACGGCCTGTACTACCTTACCTATTAATGGCGGTACGAGGCTAAAGTCCTCACTCGTGTTGCAGTCGCATGTTAAAAATAATTTTCACTCTGGCCCTTGGAGACAAAAAGTTTGGGCCCTCCTGTCGTAGTGTTTAACAATAATTTGGAATAGACGGGACTCCATGGCAGAATTCATAATAAAACACACAGGACCGCCCGACTAAACTGTACTTTAAGCTTCATCCATCAGTTTTAGGTGTGCTAAAATGATACTAGAAGAGAATGTACTCACGGGTTGATTCTGCTGGAGAATCTGTGCCGCAAGATGAGCCCGATGCTGGTCAGGACCATCAGCGTGGTGCACATGGTCCCCTGTGGAGGCTCTCCTTCCTGCCGGTCA
The DNA here is from genome assembly GCF_033978785.1 of Entelurus aequoreus. Classification (NCBI taxonomy): domain Eukaryota; kingdom Metazoa; phylum Chordata; class Actinopteri; order Syngnathiformes; family Syngnathidae; genus Entelurus; species Entelurus aequoreus. The sequence goes on along the minus strand of NC_084736.1, from coordinate 33,633,074 downwards.
GGTCTGCAGCGTCGAGAGCCCCGAACAGGAAAAGGCGAAAGTTTGCGGCGTAACAATCGGACTATTCCTGTCTCTCCAGTTGGCTTCGACTCACCGATGGTGGAGATTAGCTCAGAGGATTAGCCGGGATCAAGGAGGGGTTGGATCTGGCTGGCAGGAGCGGGAGGCAAACACTCGCCTGCTGTGGCGGTTTTTTTTACCGCCATGTTGTCAGAACAGCACAGAGGAACAAAGAGCGCACTCACAACAAGGCTATTCTTAAAAAGTATCTAGATTGAGACTTGAGCGCTCCCTCTTGGTAAATGTGATTGCCAATGTCGATTAATGCCTTTTAACGCCACCTGTATCTATTTGAAGTATGTATGTATTTCTATACACAGTGTGGCGCCGCTCCACCAGGTTAATATTAATCACCTGCAATACAGCAAATAAACTGCATTTTATTCATATCTTAAGTATCGTTAGCACTGTAGGACGAGGCTTAACACGTTACACACCAAGTCAGGAGTAGTTATGCTAATAGCTAACCGCTCAGCTACACTAAGAAATAAGTGCTTAGTCAAGTTTAAGAAGTGTAGATGGAAGCACGTTACAGCAGGAAGTAAGCAGATATTCACGGGAAGTTGATAAATAGATCAACAAGAGTTATGGAGAGGACAATATAGCAACAAGTGTTTGTGTGTCAGTATGTCAGTCAGTACACGACATGTGAGGCGAGGGCGGATACATCCATGAATTAGCTTGACGCTAATATACATTGGCTTTGCTGTTGACATGCTACTGATTAGCATTAGCGATTTTTACATGGCGATTAACGCCTCCACAATTTGTTAAAGAAAACTACAAGTAAGATGCGTAAAAAGTACAATACTTACAGTACTAAAACTTTTTAGGGGGCAACAAATAAACACCATAAACTGCGGTACATTCCGGACTATGAGCCTCTACTTTTTTCCTACACCTTTGAACTTTGGCTGATAAGAGTGGGGTTAATTTATGGATTTTTCTTCGCTGACAGCCATAATGTTCATGGTTTATTAAACAAACAATACGCTTAAATGGTGTGTTATTGTTTGGGCTATGGCGCTATCTTTTGGACGAGTTTGCTCTCTGGAGGTGCTGCTGCGTGAATGCCTAGTTAAAGCTTTGAGCCGGAAGTAGAAGTGCCGTTCCGTCTTCCAGTCGTGCATGGCTTTTCTACTCGTGTGGATTCTTCATTCATCCCTCCGTGCAACATTTTTAAGTTTTACAATATATCTAAAACAATTCTTACTTACTAAACCGTCCCAAGTGGGATGTCTGTCGGAGTGTTTCCATGAATATTTGTATGTGCTATCGTAATGTAATGAAGCTAGCATCGTTAGCATTACTGTATTGTTTGTTTTACAGACACCGTTTGGAAACAATTAATGTATGTAAATAAACATTTACAGAATATTTCTGTGTAAATAACGCTTTTCAAAATGTATATATCTGCGACTTAGTCCGGTGCGGCTAATATGGACTTTTTTTCCCTTCAAAAATGTATTCCGGAAAATACGGGACACACTAAAAGCTAATTTTTAAATGTTGCAATAGACCAGTGTTTTTCAACCTTTTAAAACAAGGCACATTTTTTTTTCCATTGAAAAAATTCTGAGGCACACCACCAGCAGAAAACAAAAAAATTAAACTCAGCAGCAGATAATAAAAAGTCGTTCTCGCAATTGTTTGATATGAATTTAAACCATAACCAACCATGCAACTACAGCTCGTCTCAAAGTGTACCGTCATGACCTGTCACATCACGCCGTGACTTATTTTGAGTTTTTTAGTGTTTTCCTGTGTGTAGTGTTTTAGTTCTTGTCTTGCGCTCCTATTTTGTTGTCGATCGTCATGTCATGTACGGATGTACTTTGTGGACGCCGTCTGCTGCTCCACACGCTGTAAGTCTTTGCTGTCGTCCAGCATTCTGCTTTTGTTTACTTTGCAGCCAGTTCTGTTTTGCATCACCATCCCTAAGCTTCAATGCCTTTTCTTAGCAGCACTCGCCTTTTGTTTATTTTTGGTATAAGCATTAGATACCTTTTTACCTGCAAACCATCGCCGTCGTTCCCGACATCTACAAAGCAATTAGCTACCTGCTGATAGAATTACATGGTTACTCTGCCGAGCTCTAGACAGTACAGACAGACACTCAACAACGGCGCATTTGCGGATTATAATTACCGGTTTGCAAAAACTACTTTTAACCCAATTAGGTGAAATTATATAAACTCCCACGGCACACCAAACAATATCTCACGGAACACTAGTGTGCCGTGGCACAGTGGTTGAAAAACCACTGCAATAGACAATGAGAGTTTATTATCAAAAACAGTGTTTGACACACAAAAGTATCGGAAATTGGTATAAGTATGTTCATGTATCGATTCCAAGGTCCCGGTAATTGGTACCCATCCCTACGGACGATCGGTATATGTATTGGCAGCATAAACCACTAATTAAACACATTAAAATAATAAGACAGAGTCTTCTCTTTTTTGCGTTTATTTGAAAATGCTGGTAAATATCGATACAAAGGTGTGTCATCATGAGAAAATCTACAATGGATATTGTTAGAAATTTAAAAATGTCTTGCTAGCCGCAGTAATATCGCATGGCGAACACAAGTGGTGACATACTTGAGCGAAACATCACGCAACGTTCAAGAAAGTTGGATATTTACATGTTAATGTCAGGATATTCACTGTACACGTTGGTGGCGCAAGGCACACTCCACGATTCAAATGTGTCCTTTGTGCAAATTTTGTCACTTTTACTCGCTCGGAATGGTTTGGTTTTTCTTTTTGCGGTAACAGCAATTTCCAGTTTTGTCACTTCTAGTCTGATCCAGGTGCATAAAAGCAGCTGGCGTTGGGAGAGATAACGTGTTCTTCCATAGCCTGAAAATTACGATATTGTTTCGGAGATATGTCATGTTCTATATAGTCATGTATGGTCTATAGTCATACTGCTACCAGGTCACACAGTCAGAGGTCTCAGGGTGCCGTACCGTAACCCAGTGAAACCTTCACCCTGTCGAGGCCCAGCCCACTTCCTTGTAGACAGACGTGACACCGGCATAGACCGTGGCCAAGAAGTTAGTCCACGCCGCCGCCGCCTCCGCGGTTATGACGTCGGGAAAGACCTCGCCTAAAACCTCCAGGATAACACCACTGAGGATCTGGAAGACACACGTTCAAGACAATTGTTCAAACAAGGCTTGGTGATACTTTGATATTAATGTTAGCATGTGTCACATGCCAAATTAACTTCCCCATAAAATAGTTTTACTGTGGAATATTTGATTAGACAAAATTGGAGCCTTGAATAAGTCAATCATTTATAACATTGATTTTGATTTGTTATTTTGTGACCAATGACAGTTTAAGAAAAACAAAGCCTGCATGGAATATTTGTGTTATTAGAGTCAACATTGCCTTCTTGTTTGGCATGTTGACGTTTGGGCTGACTGGCAGTCTGGCGCTGGCTGGTCTCCATGGTCTTGTCTCTGTGTAGTTGTCAGTCGCAGTATTTAGGTCATTTTGATTTGATCGGGTGGTGCTGGTGGTTTTATCGCCTAGGTTTGTGATGCATGCGCCCGTGGCTGATGGGTCAGGTGCGAGAGGGTGGTCGCTGTTGTGGTTTGTAAATACAAACCTAAAAAAACAGTGAAGTTGGCACGTTGTGTAAATGGTAAATAAAAACAATACAATGATTTGAAAATCCTTTTCAACTTATATTCAACTGAATAGACTGCAAAGACAAGATACTTGACATCCGAACTGGAAAACGTTATCTTTTGCAAATATTAGCTCATTTGGAATTTGATACCTGCAACATGTTTCAAAAAAGCTGGCACAAGTGGCAAAAAAGACTGAGAAAGTTGAGGAATGCTCATCAAACACTTATTTGGAACATCCCACAGGTGAACAGGCTAACTGGAAACATTTGGGTGCCATGATTGTGTATAAAAGCAGTTTCCATGAAATGCTCAGTCCTTCACAAACAAGGATGGGGCGAGGGTCACCACTTTGTTAACAAATGCGTGAGCAAATTGTCGAACAGTTTAAGAACAACATTTCTCAACCAGCTATTGCAAGGAATTTAGGGATTTCATCATCTATAATATCATTAAAAGGTTCAGAGAATCTGGAGAAATCACTGCACGTAAGCGATATTACGGACCTTCGATCCCTCAGGACGTACTGCATCAAAAAACGACAGTGTGTAAAGGATATCACCACACGGGCTCAGGAACACTTCAGAAAACCACTGTCAGTAATTACAGTCTGTCGCTACATCTGTAAGTGCAAGTTAAAACTCTATGCAAAGTGAAAGTTATTTATCAACAACACCCGGAAACGCCGCCAGCTTCGCTGGGCCCGAGCTCATCTAAGATGGACTGATGCAAAGTGGAAAAGTGTTCTGTGGTCTGACGAGTCCACATTTCAAATTGTTTTTGGAAACTGTGGACATCGTGTCCTCCGGACCAAAAAGGAGAAGAACCATCCGGATTGTTATAGGCGCAAAGTTGAAAAGCCAGCATCTGTGATGGTATGGGGGTGTATTAGTGCCCAAGACATGGGTAACTTACACATCTGTGAAGGCACCAATAATGCTGAAAGGTACATACAGGTTTTGGAGCAACATATGTTGCCATCCAAGCAACGTTACCATGGACGCCCCTGCTTATTTCAGCAAAACAATGCCAAGCCACGGGTTAAAAAACGTGGCTTCATAGTAAAAGAGTGTGGGTACTAGACTGGCCTGCCTGTAGTCCAGACATGTCTCCCATTGAAAATGTGTAGTGCATTATGAAGCCTAAAATACCACAACGGAGACCCCGGACTGTTGAACAACTTAAGCTGTACATCAAGCAAGAATGGGAAAGGATTCCACCTGAAAAGCTTAAAAAATTGGTTTCCTCAGTTCCTAAACATTTACTGAGTGTTAAAAGGAAAGGCCATGTAACACAGTGGTAAAAAGTTGGCACAGGGGCATTTTTACCAATGTGTTGCTGCCATTAAATTCCAAGTTAATGATTTGCATAAAAAATGTAGTTTCTCAGTTGCAACATTAAATATCTTTTCTTTGCAGCCTTTTCAATTGAATACAAGTTAAAAACGATTTGCAAATCATTGTATTCTGTTTATTTACCATTTACACAAAGTGCCAAATTCACTGGTTTTGGGTTTTGTACATCAACAATATGATTTGTCCAAGTGGCTGGACAGGACTAAAAATAAGTCAACATTGCAACTTTTTCCTATTACCTTTCACCTGTTTGCGTCTTTATCCTACTTTTTAATTTTTAAATAAATAGAATTTTTAAATAGAGATACAGTATCTTATAAAAGTGAGTCACATCACTGCGGTACTTCCCCAGATGATACAATATCATTCAAACGTGGGGAAAAATTTAAAGAGCTGCTTAGAATGCAGTATAGATTTTTACTGTGCTCTGAAAATAGCTCCGCTCAAAAGCCTTTATTGTGTAAATATTTGGCAAGGGACACAAGCCAATACACTTCACAGTGGTGTGAATATTTAGTGTGAGCGCCATTGTTATCTAACACTGCCCTAATCCTCTTGGGAATGAAAATGACCACAGCGGCAAATGTTGTTGTTACTGGAATCCTCTTCCACTCCTCCATGACGGCATCCTAGACATCTTGTGCGCTGGAGAACTACTTGGCCTTTCCACCATCGAATCATCTTAGATGATTCGAAGTAAGAAGCGTCTACTTCACTTTTCTGTGTGGTGACCATGTAAACTACTCAGACACAGGCCCAGCAGGACCATAGCTGGACCTGACATGGAGCACAGAATTAGGCTGAGAAATTTCCACGGTCTGATGGGCAGTATACAGAAGGATTTACCCAAAACTACATTTAGTCACGGTTCCTACACTTTATGGCAACGGGTCATGCGATGAAACGGTCCAATCACAGACTGACAAATGCAATGATACATTAGCTTAACTGGACTACAGGTAGAGGAGACAAACAGGCTATATACAGTCATGGTCATCATATGAAATGTAACTTACTTCACCAATTATTTTTTAATTATTTATTTTTATTGTGATTACTTATGGAGTATATTGTGAATAAATTGAGAACAGGAAGTGAACAAAAGTTTTAGCAACTGTTATATTAAAGAAAGGGGGTATGATTAAACAAGCTCTGCTTCTTCCTACTCCTTTTCGAACATGTTGAAAAGAGAAACTGAAAATTGTGATGTATCATGTTGTATGCTTGCATGTTCGAAATAAACTCAAACTCAAAGTTTACATACACTTGTAAAAAACATATGGCTGTCTTGAGTTTCCAATAATTTCTACAATTTATTTTTTTGTGATAGAGTGATTGGAGCACATTCTTGTTGGTCACAAAAAACATTCATGAAGTTTGGTTCTTTTATGAATTTATTATGGGACTACTTAAAATGTGACCAAATCTGTTGGGTCAAAAGTATACATACAGCAATGTTAATAATTGCTTACATGTCCCTTGGCAAGTTTCACTGCAATAAGGTGCTTTTGGTAGCCATCCACAAGCTTCTGGCAAGCTTCTGCTTGAATTTTTGACCACTTGTCTTGACAAAATTGGTGCAGTTCAGCTAAATTTGTTGGTTTTCTGACATGGACTTGTTTCTTCAGCATTGTCCACATGTTTAAGTCAGGACTTTGGGAAGGCCATTCTAAAACCTAAAATCTAGCCTGATTTAGCCATTCCTTTACCACTTTTGACGTGTGTTTGGGGTCTTGTTGGAACACCCAACTGCGCCCAAGACCCGACCTCCGGGCTGATGATTTTAGGTTGTCCTGAAGAATGTGGAGGTAATCCTCCTTTTTCATTGTCCCATTTTCTCTGTAAAGCAGCAGTTCCATTGGCAGCAAAACAGGCCCAGAGCATAATACTACCACCACCATGCTTGACGGTAGGTATGGTGTTCCTGGGATTAAAAGCCTCACCGTTTCGCCTCCAAACATATTACTGGGTATTGTGGCCAAACAGCTCAATTTTTGTTTCATCTGACCACAGAAGGTCTTATCTTTGTCCATGTTGCTGAAGAAACAAGTCCATGTCAGAAAACTAACAAATTTAGCTAAATGCACCAATTTTGTCAAGAGGAGTCGTCAAAAATTCCAGCAGAAGCTTATGGATGGCTACCAAAAGCGCTTTATTGCAGTGAAACTTGCCAAGGGACATGTTTTGACCCAGCAGATGTAGTCACATTTTCAGTAGACCCATAAATTCATAAAAGAACCAAACTTCATGAATATTTTTTGTAACAAGTATGTGCTCCAATCACACTATCACAAAAAAATTAAAGTTGTAGAAATTCTTGGAGACTCAATACAGCCATGACATTATGTTCTTTACAAGTGTACAACTTTTCACCACAACTGTATAAAGCAATATTCTGGCAGACTGACTTGGATGCTAAAATCCTACATTGTTGCCAAGGAGCGTAAAGTGCTAACTTATGATAGTTTTCGGTACAGATATCTACTGCTAAAACTACAACACGGCTGATAGGGCTTAAACGCAGTTGCAACCACCTGGAGGGGGCGGAGCGCGGAGGAGTTAATTTGCTTGTAAACAAGACCTACCTTTCAAGGTGGCCTGTTAGCAGAGACACTTGGAAAGTGGCTTAAAATGGTCGTATAAAGATGATTTGACCAAACACTACCATTACAGTGGGTCTGGGTTAGCTTGTGCCTCATCAGTCACTTAAAAGCGTGAATGAAGAATGCGTGAAGGCCTGCTAAGTCCGAAAGAGAAAGATGATCTGCTCACAGATGCTACCTGTTGGTTGTTTGTGCACACTGCAGCTTGCCCTGCATATTCCCACTTCTTAATGCAGGATTCTCACAGGAATGAGGCTTAAATACAACCTTACCTACTACACATGTTATGTACATTAGAATCAGTCTCTTCATGTAAATGTGTTTGTGTGTAATTACTGCCTATGACTTTGGTAAAAAATCCCTTAGCTTAATGTACCGTAAAAACCGGACTCTAAGCGTCTTTTTTCCTACACTTTAAACCGTGATGCTTATAAAACGCTGCGGCTAATTTATGGATTTTTCCTCTGACGGCCATAATGCACACAGTTTAACAAACAATCAAATAAAGACACTGAATAGGTGTGTTATTGTTTTTCCTATGGCACCATGTTTTGGAAGTGTTCAAACACTGCAGTGCTGCCTTGCCCTTCTGTTTAGACTGAGCTTTCAACCGGAAGTACAAGCGCTGTTCAGTCTTGTAGCCGTCCATAGCGGTTCTACTCTTATGAATTCTTCGTTCATCACTCCAAGCAACGTTTGTAAGTTTTACAATATTACAAAAACAATTCTTACTTACTAAAGCGTCCCATGTGTGATGTCTGTGGGAGTGTTTTCATGCATATTTGTACGTGCTATTGTAATGTGATGAAGCTAGCGTCGTTAGTATTAGCTAATATGCTAACAAGTATCTTTGTTAGTATTAACTAACAATGGCATTTTTTTGTATGGTTTTATTTTTACAAATTCCTCAGTAAATTCACCAAAACGTCACCGTGGACTTATTGAGTCTGTGTAGCTGATTGAAGAGCTAGCTTCCGCAGCTAGTGGGTCCATGACGATGACTTCTGTTTGATCAGCCGTTTTACTGCCATGTTACAGACACCATTTGGAAACAATTAAGGTATGCAAATAAACATTTACACAATATGTCTGTGAAAATAACTCATTTCAGAACGTAAAATTTTAAAACTTTTGTGACGTACTTTGCCTTAGTTACGTCAGCAGATATCTTCATATGGTAGAGGTTTACCCAAGGAGCATTGCGCGGAGCTGCCGTTTCTAATCAGTTGAAGTCAATAAAATTCTGATTTGTCTCTATCTTCCGGTTGTGGGTCAGACTGGCTCGTAAATGCACATGCATCCTCCACTGCTGCAATTTCTAATACAATAGTTATAACTTCTGTCAGCAGACTCAATATTGAAGCGTCAAAATATTCCAACAGGGCGGAGACTGATTGGCCTGAAGGAGGGCTACGGCACGTAAATAAAACCACCCATAAAACGATGCATTCTGAAGAAACAGTCGGAAAGCAGCTTGAAGATGGTCTCTAAAACAAAATCTATGCAAAATGTTGACCAAAGAACCATCATTACATGTTATGTAGACCTCAACGAGTGCTGCGGCTTATAGTCTGTTGCTAATTTATGGAAAACTATTGTTTGCTCCCGAAATTTAGTTGGTGCAGCTTATATACCGGTGCGCTCTATAGTCCGGAAAATACACATTACCTTAAAATATGCCGGGTCCACCTTATGTCGAAGAGCATGGGCTTTGCCAACCATCTTCAGCACAGAGGCCATCTTGTCGGGGTCGTCCAGGTTCTCCACCAGCGTGTTGATGGCGTTCATGACTCTGCATGCGTGCTTCCTAAGCTGGGCGCTCCGCTCCATCTCCTCCGGCTCCTTGATGTCTTTGAACTGGCTGAAGTATTGCTTGGATGAGGGGAAGTTCACAAACAGTCTGCCAAGCGGGAGAGAGGAATGAGATATGGCAGTTAAGCTTTTGCTCCTGCACCAGTAACATCCAACAAAAAGGGCTGTCAAGTTAAAACCCTTTATGTCAGGGGTCTTGACTGCTGCATCGCTCTTTTCGGTTGCTTTCTTGAAGAAATCTTGTTGCTTCAGTAGACTGGTTTTAAAATTTGCAACCCGGTTCACTCTCTCATCTCCCTGGTATTTTGCATACTCTTCAGCATGTCTAGTTGTATAATGACGTTTCAAATTGTATTCCTTGTGCACCGCAAATTTCTCTGTGAAATAAGACACGTCGGGGTGCCCCAGTGCTCAACAAAGAAATATTGCATCTTCCACTTTTCGGTGGGGATGCACCCACGGGATTTGGTGGTAGCGGGGGTGTATATTGTAGCCCGGAAGAGTTAGGGCTACAAGGGAGTCTGGGTATTTGTTCTGTTGTGTTTATGTTGTGTGACGGAGCGGATGAAATTCGGGAGTCTCCCAGAAAAATCGGGAGGGTTGGCAAGAATGCTCGCGGGCCACACTAACATTAAAGTTTCATATTAAGGTGGGGGCCGCAAAATAACGTCTCGTGGGCCAATTGCGGCCCGCGTGTCTGAGACCCCTGCTTTATGTTAAATCTGCAGTCCACAGCAGACAACTACAACCAACAAATCTTTCATAAAAAAATTTCTAAATGGATGTCACTCACTTTCACCAACTCAGAGGTGATGCAGAAGCTCAATATAGCAGCATAAGCTAGTTAGCGCTAAAAATAGTTTGTCTGAAATAGCTCTTATAATAAGAATATCGCTAATACTTGGTTAATAATCAGAATCAGAAATACTTTAACAATCCCTGAGGGGAAATTAAGATTTTCAGCACAATCCCATTCAAGAGCAGACAAACATTACAGGGAGACAGAACAGGATCGCTGACTGGTCTGCCATTTTCCGGTGCCCATTACAAAAAAGGTGAGAAACAGGTAAACAAAAAAATCATTCTAAGCCTGGGCCCCTGGATGGGAGGTCCAGACTGAGGCCAAGGGGAAAAAAACCTCATAGCCATAGCACACAAACATGTGTAAGAGGGAAACATCAAAGAACACAAAAGGACATTAAAATAGATTATAATATTCATGTTTTTTCAGAGGACTTAAGGCGGAATAGTTTACTCCCTTAATTGCATTGTTAACCACCTCGCACTTGCCATATTTTACGGTTTAGAATGCTAAAAAAGAAGAACATGTGCTCTTGTTTTACATGGGGATTGTGAATGATACACAAAATTCCCCAAAAAATACAATTCCCCTTTAAATGTGCTGACCGCTTCATTGGGCAGGAGCGGTCTTTCTACAATATTTACACTTAAAACAAAATCACCCTGAGATCCAATACAACACATGATTGTGGCTTGAAGGAATGTAGTTTCACAGCAGGTTTCAGCTGTGGAATGTAGGTATTGGCACAAAGAAAGTAATGTAGGCCTCCAACTGCGTGAACCTAATGGTAACAGGATAACGTTATTGTTTGGATGGGTGTTGGTGTAAAGTACATCCTTAGATTGCAGTCATTCAAGTGTCGTTTCAACCGTGATCTAATATACTTCTGCACTGTTGAGGCAGGAAAATACGCATGTCTCGCCATTTCACGCCTAATGTCAGAAGACTTGTTCACATTGCAGGTCAATTCCGATTTCCCCCCCCATCAGATTTTTTTCATGTCAATATGAACAGTGCAATTGTGAATTTTTACAATCCAACCCAGGCTTCTTTCGTATGTGGATATGAATCAGATATGTTTGCGATGAGACTACAGTCTAAACCAGGGGTCGGGAACCTTTTTGGCTGAGAGAGCCATGTATGAAAGCCAAATATTTTAAAATGTATTTCCGTGAGAGCCATATTATATTTTTTAACCCTGAATACAACTAAATGCGTGCATTTTTAAGTAAGACCAACATTTTACAGTATAATAAGTCTCTTATTATTAGGGACGGCGTGGCGAAGTTGGTAGAGTGGCTGTGCCAGCAATCGGAGTGTTGCTGGTTACTGAGGTTCAATTCCCACCTTCTACCTTCCTAGTCACGTCCGTTGTGTCCTTGGGCAAGACACACCCTTTGCCTCCGATGGCTGCTGGTTAGCGCCTTGCATGGCAGCTCCCGCCATCAGTGTGTGAATGTGTGTGTGAATGGGTAAATGTGGAAATACTGTCAAAGCGCTTTGAGTACCTTGAAGGTAGAAAAGCGCTATACAAGTACAACCCATTTATCATTTATTATTCTTTTTAACAAGTTATTCTGAAGCTAACCAATAATAAATAAAATACTTACCATTAATGCAACTTCTTGAACAGAAGCGGTAGAACACTGTTGGATGGATTAAAATGCATGAGAATGTTTTATATTTTGAACGTTATTTTTAACACTGATTACTCACAGAATTATTCATTACTTATCGTGTTAAAGGCCTACTGAAATGTTTTTTTTTTTTATTTAAACGGGAATAACAGATCCATTCTATGTGTCATACTTGATCATTTCGCGATATTGCCATATTTTTGCTGAAAGGATTTAGTAGAGAAAATCGACGATAAAGTTCGCAACTTTTGCTCGCTGATAAAAAAAAGCCTTGCCTGTACCGGAAGTAGCGTGACGTCACGGGAGCTAGTATTCCTCACAATTCCCCATTGTTTACAATGGAGCGAGAGAGATTCGGACCGAGAAAGTGACGATTACCCCATTAATTTGAGCGAGGATGAAAGATTCGTAGATGAGGAACGTTACAGTGAAGGACTTGAGACAGTGATGGACGTATCTTTTTTCGCTGACCGTAACTTAGGTACAAGCTGGCTCATTGGATTCCACACTCTCCTTTTTTTATTGTGGATCACGGATTTGTATTTTAAACCACCTCGGATACTATATCCTCTTGAAAATGAGAGTCGAGAACGCGAAATGGACATTCAGTGCCTTTTATCTCCACGACAATACATCGGCGACATGCTTTAGCTACGAGCTAACGTGATAGCATCGTGCTTTAACTGCATATAGAAACAAAAAAATAAACCCCTGACTGGAAGAATAGATAGAAAATCAACAATACTATTAAACCGTGGACATGTAAATACACGGTTAATGCTTTCCAGGCTGGCGAAGGTTAACAATGCTGTGCTAACGACGCCATTGAAGCTAACTTAGCAACTTAGCAACGGGACCTCACGGAGCTATGCTAAAAACATTAGCTCTCCACCTACGCCAGCCAGCCCTCATCTACTCAACACCCGTGCTCACCTGCGTTCCAGCGATCGGCAGAAGGACGAAGGACTTCACCCGATGCGTTTGGCGGCCCGGAGACGTAGGAAGTCAAGGTGAGGTCGGTGGCTAGCGCTCCAACAAAGTCCTCCTGGTTGTGTTGCTGTAGTCCGCTGCTAATACACCGATCCCACCTACAACTGTCTTCTTTGCAGCCTTCATTGTTCATTAAACAAATATGTCCAGAATACTGTGGAATTATGAAATGAAAACAGAGCTTTTTGTATAGGATTCTACGGGGTACCATAACTTCCGTTAAACTGACTTCGTCACGCGCATACGTCATCATACCGCGACGTTTCAGCCGGATATTTCCCGGGAAGTTTTAAATGTGACTTTATAAGTTAACCCGGCCGTATTGGCCTGTGTTGCAATGTTAAGATTTCATCATTGATATATAAACTATCAAACTGCGTGGTCGGTAGTAGTGGGTTTCAGTAGGCCTTTAAGCAATTTCAGCTAAAATATATCTGAGAGCCAGATGCAGCCATCAAAAGAGCCACATCTGGCTCTAGAGCCATAGGTTCCCTACCCCTGGTCTAAACGATCGGGTTGCGTTCATCCAACATATACGCCACCAAATAGTAATACCCGTCACAACACTGTCATAATAGACGGTTGCAAATGAGCAGAAAACAGGTGAACAATCGGGTTGGGTTCATCCAACCTATACTGTACGTCAGTGGTCACCAACCTTTTTAAGCCCAAGATATCTGGTCTCAGACAAAAACCAGCGCAAGATATACCCCTGACAGAGAGAGAGAGAGAGAGAGAGAGAGAGAGAGAGAGAGAGACACACACAATACCGGGGTAGAGCGGAATTTTCGGGAAAATACAGAAAAATCCCCTGACGAGCAGGGAAACCTGTGAAACAGGCTTGTAGGGATGAAATGGCCTGTTTTTTCCTGACCTAACGTATATAGATGACAACATTTTGTTTTTTCCCCCTCATTGTGCTTATCGTTGTTTTCCCAATTTTTGTTGGTGTTTTTATTTTGCAATTAAACAAAGGAGTCATGGATGGCACTGTGGGCACCCCTGCTGGAGAAGCTAACGGTTTATGGCCACTATAGTCCTAGTACCGTAGTAAAATTGTTCATATGGTCACATATGGGACGCGAGTCAGCTTACATCAGCAGTAAAATCAGCTGTTCACCTGGCGGGTTTTAAATAAACACAAAATCCATACTTTGGAGCAATGTTCACAGATTCTAGTATTTGTCAGCTTCCTGTTGCAGTTGAGTGATGTTGACGACGGTGGGCTCCTTGACCGACGGAAGGGCCTCGGCAAGTCCCAATAGGCCGCTCGCCTTTACGGGAACTTTACAGTTTGTGGAAGACGCGGCAGAACTTCCAGCAGAGTACCGCATTACTGGAGAGAGGAAGCCGGTTGATTGCTGCCCAGAAAGTGTGGGTGTCTTTCCAATGATGCATCCCCAAAATGCAAGTCCTCACATGCTAGAAAATGTGCGATGCGTTTTAACAATTAACCTTAATGCACTGTTGCAACTCGATTTATGAGCACGTCATGCAATGTGCGTTCGTGAGACGAGCAGGTGAAGTGTCCGGCCATGCTCGCGGTGTGGCCACGGTGTCGAGAGCAGCTGGATGAGACGCTGAAAAGAGAGCGAGAGGCAAGGCTTGCGGGTGTGTTCAGGGGTTAAAATGCGTGTTTGTCACCCTCCAGGTGCGGGTGTCACAAATGTCATATTAATACTTTTTTTCTTTCTTGTAATATTTTCGTGATTGAGCTGTAAGGTCCCAAAGATCGACTGGTCGATTGCGATCGGCGACCCCTGCTGTACGTCAAATAGGGATACGCATCATAATATTATGCCAAAATAGATGGTTGCAAAATAGTTGGCAAATGGGTAGAAAACAGGCAAACTATAGTGTTGAGTTTATCTGACATACTGTACGTCATCAAATAGCAATACGCAACATAATTCAACGCCAAAATAGACTGTTGCAAAATAGTTAACAACTTAGCAAAGAAATAGGCGAACGATTGGGTTTCACTTATCCGACATATACGTTATCAAATAATGACATATAATTCTACGCCAAAATACAGTTGAAAAATAGTTGACAACTGAGCAAAACAACAAGTGAACGATCGTGTTGCTATTTTCCGAAATATACTGTGTGTACGTCTTCAAATAACGATGTGTGTCATAATACTAAGCCAAAATAGAAAGTTGCAAAATAGTTTACAAATAAGTAGAAAACAGACAAATGATCGGGTTGCGTTTATCGGACATACTTTATCAAATAGTGATGCATATCTTAATTCAATGCCAAAATAGACTTTTGCGAAATAGTTAACAAATTAGCAAAAAACAGGCAAACGATTGGGTTGCGTTTATAAGACATATGTTATCAAATAATGATACATATACACTACCGTTCAAAAGTTTGGGGTCACATTGAAATGTCCTTATTTTTGAAGGAAAAGCACTGTACTTTTCAATGAAGATAACTTTAAACTAGTCTTAACTTTAAAGAAATACACTATACATTGCTAATGTGGTAAATGACTATTCTAGCTGCAAATGTCTGGTTTTTGGTGCAATATCTACATAGGTGTATAGAGGCCCATTTCCAGCAACTATCACTCCAGTGTTCTAATGGTACAATGTGTTTGCTCATTGGCTCAGAAGGCTAATTGATGATTAGAAAACCCTTGTGCAATCATGTTCACACATCTGAAAACAGTTTAGCTTGTTACAGAAGCTACAAAACTGACCTTCCTTCAAAATATGAAAAGATTAGCAAAAAAATAGGCAAACGATCGTGTTGCATTTATGCGACATATACTGTATGTGTACATCATCAAATAGGGATATGCGTCAATTCAACGCCAAAATAGACAGTTGCAAGATAATTACCATATTAGCAAAGAAACCGGTGAACAACTGGGTTGTGTTCATCTGACATATACTGTACGTCGTCAAATAGCAATACGAGTCATAATACTAAGCCAAAATAGAGGGTGGCAAAATAGTTGACAAATTATCAGGTTGCGTTTATCCGACATACGTTATCAAATAATGATACATATATTTCAACGCCAAAATAGACTGTTGCAAAATAGTTGACAAAAGAGTAGAAAACGGCGAAGAATCGTGTTGAATTTATCTGACAAACATCAATAGCGATATGCGTAATAATTCTACACCAAAATAGATGGTTGCAAAATAGTTAACAAATAGCAAAGAAACAGATGAACAATTTGGTCGTGTTCATTCAACATATACTGTAAGTCATCAAACAACGATACGCATCATAATACTAAGCCAAAATAGACAGTTGCAAAACAGTTAACAAATTAGCAAAAATGACAGGCGAACGACTGGGTTGCGTTTATCCGACATAAACTTTATCAACTAACAATACATATATTTATACGCTAAAATAGACAATTGCAAAATAGTTGATAAATTAGAAAAAAAACAGGGCGAATGATCGTGTTTCGTTTATCTGACAAACATCAAATAGTGTTACGAGACATAACACCATGCCAAAATAGATGGTTGGAAAACAGTTAACATACGAGCAGAAAACGGGCAAACGATCAGGTAGCATTCATCCGACCAGAAATCATAAAAAGCGATACGCGTCATAATTCTACGTCAAAATAGACTGTGGCAAAATAGTTGACAAATGAAGAAAAAAAACCAGCCGATTAATCGGATTGTGTTCATCCGACATATGTTTTGATATATGATACATATAATTGAACGTCATAGGCGGTTGCAAAATATTTGCCAATTGAGCAGAAAACAGATTAACAAATCGGGTTGCGTTGATCCGATCAGAAGTCATCAAAAAGCGATATGTCATAATTCAACGCCAAAATAGACAGTTGCAAAATAGTTACCATGTTAGCAAAGAAACAGGTGAACAACTGGGTTGTGTTCATCCGACATATACTGTAAGTCGTCAAATAGCGATACGAGTCATAATACTAAGCCAAAATAGAGGGTGGCAAAATAGTAGACAAATAAGTAGAAAACAGACGAATGATCAGGTTGCGTTTATCCGACATACACATCAAATAGCGATACATATAATTCTACGCCAAAATAGACTGTTGCAAAATAGGTAAATTAGCAAAAAAAACAGGCGAACGAGTGGGTTGTGTTCATCCGACATGTTATCAAATAACTATACATATTATAATTCTACGTCAAAATAGTTGACGAATTAACAAAAAAACAGGCGAAGGATTGTGTTGTGTTTATCGGACATAAATGTCATCAAATAGCATTACTCGACATAACACTATGCCAAAATAGACTGTTGGAAAACAGTTGACATACGAGCAGAAAATGGGTGAACGATCGGGTAGCATTCATCAGACCAGAAATCACTAAAAAGCAATACGCATCAAAACTCTACATCAAAATAGACTGTAGTAGTTGACAATAGAGCAAAAAACAGGCAAACAATTGGATCGTCTCCATCCGACATGAGTTATCAAATAGCGATACATATAACAATTGAACGTCATAAAATCAACTGTTGCAGAATAGTTGACAAATGAGCAAAAAAACAGGTGAAGGATCGTGTTGCGTTCATCCGACCAAGTCATCAAAAAACCGATAACCATCAAAATCCTACGCCAAAATAGACTGTCGCAAAATAGTTGACAAATGAGAAAAAAAACAGGCGAACGATCGTGTTGCGTTTATCCGACATACGTTATCAAATAGCGATACGTATCACAATTGGACGTCATAAATCGACGGTTGCAGAATAGTTGACAAATGTGCAGTGTTGGGTTAGTTCCTGAAAACCAGTAACTAGTTAGTTACTAGTTACTTTATTTCAAAAGTAACTCAGTTACTAACTCAGTTACTTACACCAAGAAGTAATGAGTTACTGTGAAACGTAACTAGTTACTTTTTTTAAAAAAATTTCTTTTTTAAAGCTCCCATTAATGCCCTTTTAGCCTTCATTTCAGTACTGTTATTGCACTGGGGAATAATACAATCTGTTGATCAACTTGACATGCATTTGCATCACTGAACTCTGTTAAGCAATGTGGTCTACATACAACACAAAGATATGTTTCCAAGGGCCAGAACAAATTGACAAAACTATTTGAAATAGCTGCAACATAACATACATAAGTAACAAACAGCATAACAACAACATAGCTGTAAACCTGGCTTCACCTAAGGAAGGCACACATGACATACACAAAGCCTAACCAGGCAGATTTGAATTGTTGTTTTGGGCAGTAGATAGGATCTTTGATCCAAGACACAATTTACATTTAACTAGAATGTTCTTTTCTTTGTGCTCGACAAAAGAAAAGAAGTGAGAATATCTCATACTTGCCAACCCTCCCGAATTTCAGTGCCTCTCCCCGGGACAACCATTCTCCCGAATTTCTCCGGATTTCCAGCCGGACTTAAGGCACGCCCCCTCCAGGTCCGTGCGGACCTGAGTGAGGACAGCCTGTCGTCACGTCCGCTTGGCCAACCAAAAAGTAACCACAGAACACCAGTGTTCTGTGGTTACTTTTTGGTTGGCCAACGGTTTACACTCACACACACAGAGTGCGCCTCCGGTTTGTGACACAAGAGATTCAGAAGGACGACACTGCAGCGCTGCAATAAAACACTCAGACCTTCTGTTTCTAGCCGATACTACATACAAAAATAACGTAAAATAACGCAGTAACGCATCATGTAGTAACAGTAACTGAGTTACTGAATATAAAAAAATAACGCGTTAGATTACTAGTTACAGCCGAAACTAACGGCGTTACAGTAACGCGTTAGTCCCAACAATGCAAATGAGCAAAAAAAAAGGTGAAGGATCGTGTTGCGACGATCCGACTAGAAGTCATCAAAAACCGATACGAGTCATAGTTCTACGCCAAAATAGACGGTTACAAAACAAACAAGTGAACATATGTTAATGTCCCACCAATCCTGTCGCCGTCTGCTCGCACACACGTTTTTCGGAACAGACGTAGAAAGTGTCCCACAAAATGCTTGCCTTTTTCCTTCTTAATCTTCTACGTGCAACATATCCATTCCGAAAATGTTGACTGATTGCACAAAATCCTTGAACTTGCCACAAATGCGCCATGACTGAGAGGTACCCGAATCGGGGCCATGTTTAGTTCCTTCATAACGTCACGTCTGCACGCATTTACATTCGACATTTCTTTTGGAAATGTAAAAGACTACGTTGAAAGATCGGATTTGGCAAGAAATCCAAACTGGGCATTCTACCCTGCGCTGTGAGAGACTGTTTTCTGCTAAATCCCGACCTTTCGTCACACATCCCTTCTCACACGAGGAACTAATGTTTTCTTGGCTTTGTCGCACGTTACACCAACAAAGTCAAAGTCGGGTCAACTGAGGTGGCCTTGAAACATCAACACCTCCGCGGGTCAAAGCACCTGGCCGTCCAAACTCGTTATCACATTCCATTTTCTATGTACTAATGGAGGGAGTTTCATCTGTGGATTGAAATTCTTGGTCAGGGTGAAGAGCGGATGTGCAGCTCCAGTTCGACGAAACTAATGAGGGACCGTGACGTTTAATCTTTGGCGCTTGCAATTGCACCACCTGTGGTTGCATATAAATAGCCTCATTAGTATTTGATATGGCCATGGGCGTCCTAATCCTCCCTTATCTGTTCAAGATGAACCCCAGAGCTGAACCCAGAGAGGCTTTTTAATTTCACAGGCAGCGACAAAGTTGGCTCCTTCAGATAACATCTGCAACCAGGAGGCTTAAACGTTTACTATAGTGCAGGGGTCGGGAACCTTCTTGGATGAGACCGCCATGAAGCCCGAATATTTGAAAATGTATTTCCACGATATTTTAAACACTGAAACCAACTACATTTTTTAGACTTTTCCTTAAGGAAATGTTATCGTTGCATTTTAGACAGACTGCAGAACCCGTTCTCTCCACAATTCCGAGGCATTGACCCTTTTCAAAAGGGTTTTCATCCACAAACTATGGAGCGGAATATTTAATTGCATGGCAAGACGTTTAGTCCATTGATTTAAACTTTTATTAGTAGATTGCACAGTACATATTCAGTACAATTGACCACTAAATGGTAACTCCCGAATACGTTTTTCAACTTGTTTAAGTCGGGGTACACGTTAATTCATATAGCTGCGGTTGGCTCAAGCCTTGCCTCCGGCCTCCCTGACTGATGGGTGGCTTAAAAGTAGGGATGTATCGACCCATTTTCGTGAAAAAAGTATTCAATCGGCCATTGCTGATTTATGTCATTTAATGCCGATTACAACCGCTGATTCCGTCTGGTACCCCGGCTGACAAGTGGCTAGCAGCTAATTATGTGTCTCCATACAGTGTGGAGCCGCTAAGTTAAAAGTAATCACCTCCACTGCAGCAAATTGCATTTCTTAGTATTTTAAGTATCATTATAAAGTACAGTGTTATATAATAACAATGTGAGAAACTGTTACATTTACTAGCAACAAGTAATCTAATTGCTTTAAATTCATACTTTTCCCCTATGCTTTGAACTCTGCAGCTTTCAAAACAGTGCGGCTAATTTATGGATTTTTTTTATTTTTATGCAACAGTTTTTAAAACCCCCCAAAAAACAAGCAGACACTTATTGGTTTTTACTATGATGCCATCTTTTGGACGAGTTTGCTCACTGCAGGTGCTCCAGTGGCTGCATTGTCCTTGTTTGGATGGAGCTTTCAACTGGAAGTAGCAACGCCATTTCTTCTAGCATTTCAGCTCGTATGGAGTCTCCATTCATCACTCCAAGCAACATTTGTAAGTTTTACAATATAACAAACAATTCTTACTTACTAAACCGTACCATGTGTGATGTCTGTAAGAGCGTGTGCATATTTGTACGTGCTATCCTAATGTAATCAAGCTAGCAATGTTAGCATTAGCTAATATGCTAACACATTTGAGTGTCAGTATTTATAACTTACGACATTCTTTTTGTATGGTTTCAGTTTCACAAATCCCTCAGTAACTTCACCAAAAGGTCACCGTGGAGTGATCGAATCTGTTTAACTGATTGGAGAGCTAGCTTCCGCAGCTAGTGGGTCCATGATGATTTCAGTTTTGTTTGATCAGCTGTTTTACAGACACCGTTTGGAAACAATAAAAATAAATAAATAAAATAAAAGTATGTACATTAAAATTTACAAAATATTTGTGTAAATAACTCATTTCACAATGTATATATCTGCGGCCTGTAGTCCGGTGAGGCTAATATGTTTTATATAATGTTTTCTTCAAAATTTTAGTGGGTGCGGCTTATATATATCAGTGAGCTCTAATCCGGAAAATACATAAAAATTACCGGTACCTTTATGTACATTTGTTTTTTAAACATTTGTTTACTGAATTTGACAAATGCGTGTCTAGGATGGTGAAAGCCGAGGATCGAACCAGGAACCCTCAGGTTGCTAGCACAGCCGCTCTACCAACGAGGAACGCCGTCCCAAATCAATACCAAATAGGGGGAGGCGACATCACACAGCAAACATGTAATACACACACTACTACTACAAGAGCATAATGAACAACAAATCAGTGATTGAAGGGACAATCTGCGTAAAGGTATGTTATTTTTTCTTAGTGCATGTAACGGATCAATTGAACATACATTATTTCTTATGGGAGAAAAAAAAGACTTCATACAATTTTGATGGCCCCTTTGAAACAGATTACTGAGGAAGCCCTGTATTTGGGATACATTCACTCTAGGGCTTTAAAACTATCAAGTTTGCTTGTCTGGCAGTTAATTCTCTTCATGGAGTGAAAAGAGAAAAATCAAAATGAAGAAATTGTGGATTGAAGAGGTAAAGTCACCTGGAGAGTTTTTTGGATTTTTTCCCCAAAGGGACCGTAGTCAGACCAATGTGATCTGTAAATGACGCAAGGCAAGACCGCTAATACCACACCACCTTAGCCGCCCTCACCCTTTAGAGCACAGCTGCAACTTCCTGGCACGAAACCTGCAGAAAATAGTTACTCTCAGGTTTCACCATGTTTACATTTTCATATTTTGTACTATTTTCTTACACATTCCTTATGTTTGCACCTTCATTTTAATACTATTTATATTGAGTGTTTTCCATGCTTGTAGTGACATTTCCTTTCTGCCTCGATACCCGAGGGGATTATAATCAGTGGAAGATTACTTTTGAAATAGAAATGTTTACATTTAATATATGTTTCGCCAAAGCTCATAAAATGATCAATATCGACTGATTTAAAAAACATACATCAAGATACAGTTTTCAGTCATAAGGCACTCAAAACATACTATCTAATGATAACACTCGGGTATTCTTCTTTTTTCCATGCAGAGCAATGTCGTCACCAAAATATAAAAATAGTAAATATTGTCAATCAACAGCTCTGAGTCGTGATGCAGCTCTTGCTTTGGATTTTCTGAGAGTTTTTACTGATGTTGCCCTTCTAGGCCCCAATATATCCCCACATCTGTAAATACATAGGCGACTAAAGGTGAGTGGGAGGAGTTACGAGGTTCACATTCCATCCAACGTCCCTTTCAACTTTGACCTAAAAGCTGTCAGCGATGAATCCAAAGACTACCAAAAAAGTATTTTCCGGACTGATTGGAGTTTACCCAGTGAAGCAACAGCAGCAGCTGTTCAGCCCTCCAAAATAAACTGCAGCAGACCGCATGGTGGCCACTCTTAGACGATGTTTACATGACGGCTTAACAACATTCAGGGGCGCAGATTGCCAGGAAAACATCCTCATTGGGCGTGAAAGCCATGTGATAAGAGTGGAGGCACGGCGGGAAGCCTGGCATTTAGAATAGACCCTACTCCAAGGGAGGCAGCTCTTGGAGAGCCAAGGGTGTCTGACTGATGGATTATTGTTTATCCCTTTGCATCTACTATTGGACGAATAGGATTATGAGCAGTGAGAATATTACATGCACAAAAATTTTTTTTATTTATTTTTTTTATTTTTTTTTTAGACATGGTGTGAACTCCAGAGCTCCAAAAGATACATAGTCTTTGTAGCGTTCGGTAACAGGGACACATCAGAATGACCCGATACATTTGAACTAATTAGGAACTAATGATGCAAACTTCCTGACCGTCCCAAGAACCAAACACCAGACCTGGAGGAACAGAGCCTTCTGTGTTGCCGCCCACTCCTTGTGCAACACTTTGGCTACACATCCGTGACACTGCCCGCCGACTTCAAGATTAATTTAAATACAAGCTGTTACGCACACCTTTTAGCTTATGACATTTTTAATCCTTCACATTATATTGTATTCTTGCTTTCTGAATGCATTTTTAAACTGCATATGTTCGGTTCCCTTAGATTTTTCAAGCTTTATTAAATTCACTATTGTACACACTCATTTTTTACCATGTACAACTTTTTTTAGTTTTAGAAAAGGGCTCAAAAAATTAAATGTATTATAATTTTTTGGAAATTTTCTTCTGTAGTCATTTTACATACTTATATAAATATACATACGCATACAGTACATATATAGCAATACACATACATGCATACATATATTGCAATACACATGCATACATATACACACAGTATACGTACATTGATACGCTACAATATCAGCACAAGTCATAGTAGATACTTTTAATAGTGTAAAATGTTACAAAAGGTTTGATCCAGTAAAATTGGTCAAACAGAACAAACACTAACCTATTTATTGTTAACCATCTGGAATGAACATATGCAGTAAATATGTAATAGTGGGGTGGTAACTATTTTTTGGCGACATCCAGCGGCCACCATAATTCATGAAGTTATTTAGCTCATGACTGCGTGAAATTGAACAATGCAGACACGTTTGTTACTGGATACTTTCTAACAACTTTGTATGTGTAAGCAATATGCAACTGTAATTATTTGACATTGACAAACACTGTTTTACACTGCAATATTGTTCAAATATCACGGATGTCTAGCTTGTGCGCCATTGTGCGCTAGGCTGTTGTGTAGCTGCTATCTCCGACTAGCATGTTTAGCTTTTGTAAATTACTTGACTAAAATAAGAGAAAAGACAAACCTTGTGGGCTTATTGACATTGCTTATGACATAACAGGGTTAATGTTACCATATGCGCAGCTAAAACTAGGAGTGTCCTGATACAACATATAGAGTATTGGCCGGTATAGTATTGATCCGATCAACACAACTCATACACAATCGAGTGAAATCAATCTGACAGAACAATGGTAGATATAAAAAGTACTAACCTATTTATCATTAACTGTCTGGAAAGGACTTATGCCGTCTTTAAGTTGATGTGGAGTGGTAATTGTCTTTTTGGTGACACCTACTGGTCACAATAATTCATGCAGTTAGGCTTAGAGGCAGTAAATTGAATGACGCACACACGTTTGTTAAATAATTCTTCTTTGAGACTTTGTATGTGTAAATAATATGCGGCTATACTTGTTTATATTGACAAATGTGCTGTTTTACACTGCAATATTGTTTATGACAAATTATATAGCCCTTTCTCATATGTGTCTCAAAGCGCTTCACATGGAAGATGGCGGTGGTAAGCTAAATGTATACCAGTGCAGGTGGTATTGGAAACAAGGTGGGTAAAGTGGCTTGCCTAAGGACCCAATGGCAGTGACTTTAGGATGGCGGAAGCTGGAATCGAACCAGGAACCCTCAAATGTTTGGATGGCACCTCTAAACAAGTGTTTCTTAACCATGGGGCCCATTGTTGGGCCACAAATGCCCCTAAAAAGGCCCCAAAAATATCTCTCAGCTGTGGTCCATAATACACTTTTCCACCACTTGTGGCAGTAATGACAAAAAACAAAGAGAAGTCTGGAGCTAAAATCAAGGAGTTTAAGTGCAAACATTATGATGGAAGAGGTGAAGCAGTATTTTCACTTGCACTTTCATTTTATTGACCCTTTAGTTAAGAAACGTTCATTATTAATTGAGTTTATTATGATTTTCTTATGCAGTATATACTTATTTTTCTAATCAGCCTGATCCAAGGTCTATGTGGTAAATAAATAATCTTTGCGGTTAACACATACTTTCATATCATCTGACAAGGCTGACAGAGTGAGATTACTAAATCAGTGTTAATATTTCAGTTGGCCCTGGGCCCCATCTGTAGTGGAAAAGTTGGGCCCTGGGGTCAAAAAGGTTAAGAACCCTTGCTCTAAACCGCTGAGGTACATTTATTATGTACGTTTAGCTTGTGTACTATCGTGTAGCTGCTAGCTATCCATCCATTTTCTACCGCTTATTCCCTTCGGGGTCGCGGGGGTGCTGGAGTCTATCTCAGCCACTAGTACTCGTAGCTAATTGCTTAGCACAGGCCTATTTAACTCGCGGGCCACATTCGGCCCGTCAAAGCTTTTCATCTGGCTTGCCAAACATCACCCAACTAGGCTTGATGAAACTATTCAAACCGGGGTTGATCATGTATGCAGTGCTCTCGCCTCCCTGCAGGGGGCAGCAGCGAGGCATATGTGTCACAGTGAAGCAACAGTGGGGTGAGTAGAAGAAAAAAAAATCTAAATCAATTGCGAAAATCTGACTTTTAACAACGACTGGCCAACAAAGTATGAAGCGCTCGAGTCATTGTTTCCAGTGGGACCTTTTAAGCGACGGACACATTGATCCAGACAAGCAGCAACAATGGTAGAAGCTTCATAAAGGAACTGGGTAAACATTTGTGAGTAGATATTGTGCATAAAGATATTTAGTTGGTTTTGTATTGAAATTGCTGTCTTTGTGATGTCTTTTGTATTCATGGTCATGTTTTGTCTGCGAATAACTGCCGATCAAAGCTCGTTTAATACATGTAGCGCTAAATTTGACTAGTAAAGGGCGATAACGCTGCACCTTAGGTTTAATTGTGTCGAGTCACATTCATTGTGTGCAATGTTTGACGTTTAATTTGTGTATGTGTAAACATCTGTAGTTTGTGTGAATGTATTAACACCTATTTTATATATGTAAAATACACAATGGATATTATGTCAAATACACGTTATACTTTCCTAATGTTTATGTCTATATTTTCAGTCTTACAAATGTAAATGAAGGAAAAAGTGCAAAGAAACAAAAATGAGGAAAAAATAAATTCAAAAGGAGGAACATTAATCCGCAACAAAACCTTCAGGAGCTTCTGCTTCTTCATGCTGTTAACTATCTGCACACGCCAGTAACGAGTAGCGAGGGAAGGATACTTAATTTATTGACAGTGCAGTGTGAAAGCTGATGTGTTTACTTTGTATTTAAGTAAACTAAGTTTGAAAGAAATATAACCTGCGGAGGCACTTCCTGACGAAACATCCAAATTTCGCTGTCTGTCCCTTGAGCCCTTGAAACTGGGGCCCTGGCCCTAGCATGTTTACCTTTTGTAAATGGCTAAAATAGAAGAACTTGTGTGCTTATTGGAGGACATTCACATGTTAACATGCTGCAGGACTGCTTGTATCGAAAGTTGAAATGCAAGTAGATATTTTTTTGCTGATATCTATCCAGGTCAATTTGTGTCTTAATTACGCAAGCTTTTTTTTGACATTGTTTTTATGTAACTGAATTTTTTGTGTTTAAATTTTGTTTAAAGTTTTTTTTTTTTTTTTTTTTTTATACATCAAATTAGGCTCACAATTTCATTGAAGAAAAATTCAGTGTTTTAAAATTCAGTTTAAAATAATTTAGTGTATAAAAATTCAGTGTAAAAATATGTTGCTTCAAAAAGCAAGACTCTCTTCCGGTAAATTAAGACTGAAGCAATCGATCCTGTTTAAGAAGCAGCCAATGAGGTGTCAAGTTTGAAGTCATGTGACACGGGTCTTGCAAAGCAGCATAAAAAATAAAATTAACTGGTATATCGATATAATTTATATCACGTTAAAATGACCATTCGGCACTTATCTGTTGTGTTCCTTGTTATCCCCCTCCATGGGCTACTAAACCCCTCCCCTTCCTCCTTCCAAGATGTACTTGCACTATGAGAATATCCATGATTGGTTGGTCGTTTACTATGATGAGTCACGATTGGTTAGGGATAGGCCAATCAGAGGCAAGATAGGGCGGGTCATCGAACCAGGAAGTGCCTGCCTGCAAATGTATTATTTGCACAGCTATGTTATTTATTTGAAATAGAAATAATATTTTTCCATTTTATTTATGTTGTGTAATTGTGCTACTTAGTTTATTTTCTGTGCTGTTAATACCCATCTAGACTAACTGGGTTAATAAAAGTGTTTACAGTACAGTTGTCATTCACTTCAATTTCACTGAATATCGCTCAAAAATGAATATCTTTATATGTATACTTTCACCGGAAAATATATCGAATTTAAGTAAAAATAAGTTTAAAAAGTTAAAGTACCAATGGTTGTCACACAGACTAGGTGTGGTGAAATTAACCTATTTGACCCATCCCCATGTTCACCCCTGGGAGGTGAGGGGAGCAGTGAGCAGCAGCGGTGGTCACGCCCGAGAATAATTTTTGGGGATTTAACCCCCAATTCCAACCCCTTGATGCTGAGTGCCAAGCAGGGAGGTAACGGGTCCCATTTTTATCGTCTTTGGTATGACTTGGCCAGGTTTGAACTCACGACCTACCGATCTATACATCCCGACAGTTTTTCGTCCATGTCGCCCAGCCCTACAATGCGGTATATAGTCATCATCAGGAGGGTTAAAGTAAATACCTGATGAGTATGGCCACACCGACATCGTCACACTTCAGGTAGACCTTTGCCCAGGAGTCCTGGATCATCACCTTCTCCTTCTCAGTCAGCGGACTCGGTCGCTCCAGGTGGTCCACCTCTCCCTCTCCTTGCATCCTCTCCATCTAACAACAACATGCAGAAATATATCCGTCCCCGCCAAAAATAAACACTCCGTTTCTACCTTTTCCTGGTGAAAGAGCGCGAGGAGGGCGATCGAGCTGCTTCCCTTTCCCCGCTTTAGGAGAATGCTTGCTCCCCGGCACTGGATCTCTGCTGAGCGATATAGTGTGAGTGAGGAGCGGGCTGAGAAAACACAAGAAAACACACGCAGAGAACGAGGAGGAGCTTCTGTACTCTCGCTTTCACGCTCTCCCTCTCCTGTCCTCCCCTCTGCCCACCTCACTTGCTGTTTAAAGAAAACATGAGATAGAAGTTGCACAAAAAAAAAAAAAAAAAAATCCTCTGTCAGGGATACAATGTGAGATTACGCCAAGACACATTCTTGACAGTTTAGGAGATTAACCTGGAATCATAGCCAATTCCACGCAAAGCCCCTACCGACGTAAACGTAAAAGCACACCTAAATTAAACAATCTGGGAGAAATAGGACAGGCTTTTGTTTAATTGGGCATGTCCTTAGTGTCCGCCATCAGTGTGTGAATGGGTGAATGTGGAAATAGTGTCAAAGCACTTTGAGTTCCTTAAAAAAAAGGTAGAAAAGCGCTATACAAGTACAACCCATTTACCATTTAGTTACACGTGACGGCCAGAGGTGGGTAGTAACGCGCTACATTTACTCTGTTACATTTGCCGGAGTAACTTTTCAAGAGGAGCGAGATGAGGTGGTTCAGGCAGCTGGTCAGGATGCCCGAACGCCTCCCTAGGGAGGTGTTTAGGGCACGTCCGACCGGTAGGAGGCCACGGGGAAGACCCAGGACACGTTGAGAAGACTATGTCTCCCGGCTAGCCTGGTAACGCCTTGGGATCCCCCGGGAAGAGCTGGACGAAGTGGCTGGGGAGAAGAAAGTCTGGGCTTCCTGCTTAGGCTGCTGCCCCCGCGACCCAACCTCGGATAAGCGGAAGAAGATGGCTGGATGGATGTACTTGACAAAGTTTTTTTATGTAACACTTTCTACTTTTGAGTATTTCTGAGAAGAAGAAACCTTACTTTTACTCTGTCACATTGAATTTAACTTCCTTGGTTACACGTGACGGCCAGAGGTGGGTAGTAACACGCTACATTTGCTGTAGTAACTTTTTGGCTTAATTGTACTTGCCAAAGTACTTTTAATGAAACACTTACTTTTGAGTATTTGAGAAGAAACTTTACTTTTACTCAATTACATTACGTTTAATTTCCTTAGTTACACGTGACGGCCACAGGTGGGTAGTAACGCGCTACATTTACTTGAGTAACTTCTTGGCTAAATTGTCCTTGACAGTAGTTTCAATGTAACATACTTTTTACTTTTGAATATTTTTGAGAACCCGAACGCCTCCCTAGGGAGGTGTTTCGGGCACGTCCGGCCGGTAGGAGGCCACGGGGAAGACCCAGGACACGTTGGGAAGACTATGTCTCCCGGCTGGCCTGGGAACGCCTCGGGATCCCCTGGGAGGAGCTGGACGAAGTGGCTGGGGAGAGGAAAGTCTGGGCTTCCCTGCTTAGGCTGCTGCCCCCGCGACCCGACCTCGGATAAGCATAAGAAGATGGATGGATATTTTTGAGAAGAAACGATAGTTTTACGCCGTCACATTGAGTTTCATTTCCTTACTCGTGACGGCCAGAGGTGGGTAGTAACACGCTACATTTGCTGGTGTAACTTTTTGGATGAATTGTACTTGCCAAAGTAGTTTCAACGTAACATATTTTTTACTTTTGAGTATTTTGAAAAGGAATGTTACTTCTCCGTCACATTGAGTTTCATTTTCTGGTTACAGGTGACAGCCACAGGTGGGTAGTAACGCGTTACATTTGCTTGAGTAACTTTTTGATGAACTGTACTTGCCAAAAGTAGTTTTAATGTAACATACTTTTTACTATTTTTGAGAAGAAACATTACTTTTACTCCGTCACTTTGAGTTTCATTTCCTTGGTTACACGTGACGGCCAGAGGTGGGTAGTAACACGCTACATTTGCTCAGTTACATTTGCTGTAGTAACTTTTTGGATGAATTGTACTTGCCAGAGTAGTTTGTGAAACATACATTAACGTTTCTTCTTCTCAAAAGTAAAAAGTAACAGAGTAAAAGTGAGTTCCACTCCGATCGTTACATTTATTCATATCACAAATAACGCATTCTAGTGTCAGCGACCGCCACTATCACGTGACTCTGTTCCGCCAATCCCACGTTAGCAGTAGTGGCGTTAAGATTCCATTTCACCAATCAAAACAAGCACAAAGTACAGCTATATGAAGTTAAAATAGGTCAGTATTTTTTTTTATTATAGATACCTACTTCCTTGTTTGATAAGTATCAGAATGTTCCCGAAGAAGACACAATTTTTCTTTTTTTACGTGACATGACTCTAGCAACATCCCGGCTGTTTGAGACAACTTCTGAACAGAAACCTCCTTTAAAACAAGGTTTACTAAAAAAAAAAAAAAAAAAGCGATCTTTGTTTCTGACAATCCTAATAACCACAAGTGTCGTTTAAACATTACCAACACCAAAAAGCAGTGGAAATTTGTACCTACCTGCTTTACAGTTACTTGCGCTAGCTTATTAGCATGTAGCATTTTACGTCTGACATAGCTGAACAAGCTGAACTGACCACATTCGCCCCCTAGTGCATGAGAGACACAGTGCGAACGGCCACCAGTCATTTTACAGGCCTCAAATTTGAACTTTTTAAAAACACAAGCATTATAAACAAACTAATATGGCAGAAACAAAATACTATAAATAAAAATAATGTGAAAAATTCGCAAGATGGCACCTTATGGATACAAGACGTAACTGCACTTTGTCCATATCGATAAAAATAGTGTTCATGTATGACAGGGATGTCCAAAGTGCGGCCCGGGGGCCATTTGCGGCCCGCAGGTCATTTTTTAATGGCCCCACGGCCCATTTTAAAATACGATTAAAAAAATTAAAAACAAAGTGGTATGAAAGACCAAACAGGTGAAATGTAACAAGAAAATGTTGCAATGTT